>NC_048409.1:11217008-11247451 GCF_013103735.1 Etheostoma cragini
ATTTTTTGGGAAATAAAACTCTTGCTTTTTGGAATTTCTCTTGTGACTCCTCATGCCTAACTGCTTGGTCCCTCACAAGGGTGTTCCTTCATAAAATTGAACAACTAAAAGAAGTAAATTGTGATGAAAAGTAACTAAGTAGATTTACTCTATACGTAAAGTGAGAATAATACCATTTAATGTTTAACTTCAGCTCCACATTTCAGACGAAACATATTGGAGTTTTTACTTCACTGCATTCATTTGACAACTTTGAGGATTGAAGATTTACAAAATATACAATCAGCTCATAAAGTATGATGTATCATTCTAGGTTAAACCAACTGACAGTAAAGTAGCTTTACTCCTAGCAACAGAAAATGCAGTTCACACTATGATATGATAATCCATTAATGTAAAATTCTGACAGGGTCCTTTCTTCTACCTTAGATTTTTAATATTTATGTACTTCTACTAAAGTAACATTTTGAATGCAGGACTTGTAGTGGAGTATTTTTTTTATATTGAGGTACTGCATCTGTGTTCTCTGCATGCTCATGAGCATGTCCTCTCAAACTCAATTTCTTTCTTACAGCTTGAATTTCACAACACTCCACCTCTTTTTTCCTTCCGTCTGGCTTGAAAGATGAACTTCAAGAACTTAAGGGAGTACCTGTCCTGGCTGTACTACCAGTACCTGCTCATCACTGGCATCTATGTCCTGGAGCCCTGGGAAAAGTCCATCTTCAACTCCGTCCTCTTCTCCGTGATCGCCATGGTGATCTATACCTCGTATGTCTTTGTGCCCATCCACATGCGCCTTGCACTGGAGTTTTTCTCTAAGATCTTTGGCGGCCAGCCTGAGAGCACCATGGCACTCATGAACTAAAAGATGGAGAGAATATGGAGGAAAAAGAGGCAGCAACTGGGTGGATTAACACCTCAGATAATCAATGCTGAAAATATGAAGATCTTAATGAAATGATCTGGAAATTAGAGCTTAACTATCTTCTTTACATTCCAAGCCCTCTGGTGTTACCCCATGGTATTAGACACACAACTCTACATTACATTTACCCCCTCGCTGTGAAACGTCTTGTGAAATGTTGTTTGTCCTATTTATTTATGTCTTTCTCACCATATGTCCTGTGTGAGTGCATACCACCTCTGGGTTTTGCATGCTAGGGTTATACATGGGTAGTACATGGTACTCGTCTCACTACAAAAAAACTAGACTCTCTTCTTTCCAACATGACATTTATGCTACCTTAAAGGAGCCTTCCGGCAATTTAGTATGTCATGTCCATAAAAAAAACTTGATTCAAAAGTGTTTATAATCAAAGCATCACAGGCAGCGATATCATGACTTTTAGTCTCAAGTCAAAACCCTGAAACACTGCCCCCCATTTTCCCCACAATACAACCATAATAGACCCTACCTAACTGGTTAATACCCACGCCTTTAAATCCAACTCCCCATAACATTTAATATGTAGTGCACTAAATTCTCTGTTGTTTTATGGTTACTAAATTTGGAGTGAGAATCTTTTGCAATGTTTAGTGCCTGCAAACGTACCAACAATAGGGAAAAAGAGTTGTGTTCTAGGACACTATTTTTTGCTATGAATCCCACATAGCAATCAACTGTTACTCTGTGATCAGTAAACTTCCACTTCAAATATGTGTTTATTTGCTACATGTTTGGCGCCATGTTATCACCGATTGGGAGTTGTTCTTTGATAAAACAGGAATTGAAACTCATTCCAAGATTTTCTGACATGTCACTGTTATGGTTTTGTGTCAGAACCATTATCACCTTTTTAGTCGCTTGCATGCACTGGAATATTAACTAACAGGGTACATACATTGCACATTTTCAGTAGCTGATCATTCAAGAGAGCGTAGATAGAAAAGGCCCAGCTGTGCAATGAATCTAAACGCGTCACAATCTGTTACGCAGTTTTGGAATTTACGGATTTACTGGTCTGTGAGCAATAAAACAAAATAAGAGCGCTCTCTCTTTTACCCCATTCCCCACCCCCACCCCTCACCCTTTCCTTCCTGGTATGCCAGGAAGGTGTGCCCGAAAAAGCTAATATTGACACAAAACACTTTTGCATTTTAGGCTTGGCTTTGTTAAAGATGTAGCTTTATATGACCAACAGCCTCTCAACTTAAATTAGAACTGTTTGCTGTTACGTGCAAAATGCAAATTGGCCTGAATAAAAAGCTAAGCCTGACAGGCCAAAAAGAAAAAAACTGTGTTCCTCACCTATAGTTGACCTATAGAGAATGAAAGAATGAGTCATATAGGATTTCTGCTAGTTGTGATGAGTATTGCGTGCTTAAGATCATCTTTGATCATTTGAGGAGATTTGTTAATTAAAGGGCTCGCTGACTACAGTTTAATCATGATCTCAAGTTCTTTTTTTATATGGAGTTATATATTTATACACAATGGTAAATGCTTGGCTGGTTACAATGTCAATTACCAAACTTATTTGATTATTTATATCTGTGTTCTCCATTAATAACACACGATTTGTTCTTAAGTTTGTTTTTCCACCTTTTATATTGTTCCAGTTGGTCATTTCATGAAAATAAAACAGTTATAGCTGTCCCCGACATTTCCTATTTTAAGAATGATTTTTTTTCATCGTTCACCAAAATCAATGTTTCATTTATACATGATAGCAACACATCACTGCAATATTCAGAAAATAAAGACATCTGAAGACACCTAGACGACTGTTGTCTTTCTCATCCTTGTTTGTTTTTGAAGAGAATGTCTGTGCATACTGATGGTTAAAAACATGCATTCACACAGTATATGAACTTTGTTATTCCTTTAGTCGAGCAGGGCAGTTGTCATGCAAGAACAAGCTAAACAAAAGCTTTTGGGACGCACAATCTTGACACAATTGACAGTACCACAAAAAGGGATTTTGCACAATAAGAGGCAGAGCCAACTAACCAGTTCTACCTAGACAGTGCATACATGAATACCCGGGGGCTATGCGTTCCCTACTGCAGATACTAGGCAACGCTTCAATGTCCACAAAGCTGTGTTTACCTGAGGTCTACGGCCACAGAAACAATTCAAATCCATGTTAAGAAATGCTTGTTACTAACATAGCTCTGGGGAGTACTTGTGTTTTTGTTTGCCCAGAAGTTATTCTTGGATTAGGATGGCACCTGAATCATGTCCGCAGCTGTTGCTGTGGTCCTGCCCTGCACCCTGCTACGCCCGTCTACGCTCTGCAGAGCCCTGCTACGCCCGTCTACGCTCTGCAGAGCCCTGCTACGCCATGCTACATCCTGCTACGCCCTGCTATGCACCGCAGTGCCCTGTTACACCCAATAACGCCCTACAGTGCCCTGCTACGCCATGAACTACTACAACTACTATTTCCAGTCATAGTTCCATTATCTTTATTGTGACTATTATTGCCACTGTTCATCACAACCCCAACCGGCACCATCAGGAACCGCCTACCAAGAGCCGGGGTCTGTCCCAGGTTTCTCCTTAAAAGGAAGTTTTCCTTGCCAATTTCGCACTAAATGCTTGCTCTTGGGGTAATTACTAATTGTTGTATTGAACTTTGTAAATTATGGAGTGTGGTCAAGACCTGCTCTTTCTTTAAAGTGTGTTGAGATAACTCTCGTTATGATTTGATATTATAAGTAAAGTTGAATTTAATTTAATCAAGGATAAGCAAAACATGTTTTAAAGACTTGCTGGTAGAATAGTTTGAAATAAATATTGGATGAGCATTGTTATCAGTTTAGGGACTAATCAGGTAACCATGTTTATGCCTTGCAACTGGAAACCTCCGTCCTGTTTTTTCCCAGTTGCTGCAACAGCCTGAGTTCTGAACTCGCACATGTAAGCTCATCCTAAGGTACCACTGAAGCCCTCTATACTCCTTCCCTTTCTCTTTTTTCTTTTTTTACATTTTCATTCATTTCATTTGCTTTCTTACGTTTCCTTTCCATTCCCTTCTTTTTCTTTCTTCTTCCTTCATTTATTCTTTACATCTTCCTTACCTTTCCTACCCTTACTCTCCTCTCCACAAATTTTCTTTCCACTGTTCTTCTTGCCTTTCCTTTCTTACTTTTCCATTTCTCTCTTCCTTTCACTTTTCCTTTCCTTTCCTCTCCATCATGTTTCATTTCCTTTCTTTCCTTTTTTATCTCTTCTCCTCTGTCTGTCTTTCCTGTCCTTTCCTTTCCTTCACTTCCCTTCCTCTCCTCTCTGGTCCAGCGTTTTCTTGTGCAATCCTACGGGGTGCAAGTCTGCATTGGAGTCTATGAAGAACTTCTGATGTTAATTTGCATCCCATGAAGGAAGAGGCCAGGGGTTATCTCCATAATGACAAGGTGTAAACAAAGCAATCTTTCTTTGTTAATCTGCAGACTACAGAACCACTCATAGGGGTGGTGTATTGTTTCTGCTGTGTTTACATTGGACTCCAAGCAACTGTCACATCCACAGACAGAGAGGTTCAAAAAGTCTGGAATCAGGGCTGTAATCAACTATAATCAAACATTACTATAGTGTGAATTTTTCATGACATCTTTCACTTCAGTGACGTTTTTGTGACATTTTTTGTGACCCACAATGTCATGTAGACTGGATGGAGAGTTTAAGTGACAGCTGTTTATTTTTTCTAATGAAAAAATGATTTGTTTTAAGAGAAGTGCTGTTTTACTGTTACTTTGCATAGTTCTGGGACATTTTATGATTTACAATGACTCTGTATTATTTTATGTTTCACTTGTTTTGACGGAGGTTAGAGCTACTAGAGGGGTCAAAATTACGCCAATAATGCAGAAATATATTTTATTATATCTTTAAACACATGTATTGGAAGTGTTAGTAAAACACATTATATTGACAATAACAGTACACTTTCTCCAATAACAGCACAGCCTTTCAGGGTAGTGATATCAACAGCCTTGCAAGATTTTGTGTTAGTTTTTTTTACAGAGCCAAGTTAGGTAATTTGATTATAATTATATTATTTGCTCCAGTTTTTAGCTTAATACAATGTTTGTCCTAAAATCAGTACATTTTAAAGACATCAGATTCATTCTACGTTGTATTGTATGATCAACTAATGTGACCAATAAATCAGAATGTTTTCCCGTTAATTGTATGACTCAGTGTTGTGATTTATTGTGAAAACAAATGCAATTGCAATGATTGGGTAGTTTTTGAATCTGAAAGTTGGTTGCAGAAAAAAGAGAGACAGGACATGAAAATATAATGTTAATACAATAGTGTAATTTAACGGGCCTGTTTTCAGCAAACATTGTTTGCATGAATGGGTGTGTGTGTGTGTCTTAGATAAACACTCTTGGAACCATGTTTTTCCTTGTAATGATAAGAAAAGATTGTTTTACCAAAAGTCCCATTCATACTAAGTCAACCGTTTTATGGATGCAGAATACACTTTCACACTTTGTCAGCCCACAAGCTTCTCTACTTCTACATTTTCATTCTTTAATTATTGGTTTCTCTTTTGTTTTTTTTAAAGCAGAGGTTCTAAAAACATTGATGGCAAACAATAAGCACAGATTAAATTAGACACAAAAGCCCAAGTAGTAACATGATTTGTGAATGCAATGCATCGCAACAGAGATCATGTACAGGATCACTGTATCATGATTTGAGAATAAATTAACCTATTGTTTCACACCAACTTTATTTCTTGACTGATCCTGGTGCAATCAGACAAGGCTTGTGCTGTGGCATTTAGCGTGATTGTGTAATTATTGACATGCCTTCAAAGATGGAGGAGGAAATCTCCTCATGACACAGCTCCCAGCTCCACAGTTCATCATATCTGATCTAGGAATCAGTCAATATGAGTTTGGGAGTGGTTGGCCTAATAAAAAACGAAACCCAGCAAGGCGTTAAACCACAACTGGAGCCAAACCCTGACATGGTCAATGGACTTCAAATGGAAACGTTGTGCTACGTTTGGCTGTAAAAGTTGGTGAAGAGCAGTGTAGCTTGATAAAGAAGCAGGATGTTTGTGCTCCTTAATATACTTCTTAAAGCAACATCTTCATCTGGATATGAAAATAAAAATAAAAAATCATATATGTATTTTGTGTGCAGGCAGGATCCTTGTGGTTAAACCTATATCAGAAGTCTGCCAGATGGTAATAATAATAATAATAATAAATTGAATTTGTATAGCGCTTTTCCCGAGCTCAAAGACGCTTAACAGAGTAGGGACAGTTATTAAAAAAAAAAAAAAAAAAAAAAACTAAGGATAGGCAGAACAGAAAAGATGGGTCTTCAGACGGGACTGAAAAATGGTGAGGGACTCAGAGATGCGGATCTCATGGGGGAGGGAGTTCCACAGCCTTGGAGCTGCCCTGGAAACGGCTCGGTCCCCAAAACTGCGGAGCTTTGACTTGGGGACAAAGAGGAGACCGGCTGTGGTGGATCTGAGGGCCCGTGAAGGTTGGTAGGGGGAGAGGAGGACAGTGAGGTATGATGGGGCAAGGTGGTGGATGGCTTTGTAGGTGAGGACCAGGATCTTGTATGTGATCCGGTGAGAGATGGGAAGCCAGTGAAGCTGTTTTAGGACCGGAGTGATGTGGTGCCAGGATGGTACAGATGTGACAACAATAATCTTAATGTATGCACAAGTAGAATCATCACAAGGCTCTGAATCTAGTTAAGAAAGTACTATGGAGCCAAAAATTATCTTTTGACAAGTTCTTTTACATTGTGGTATATTTCAGAGTGTGCTGCTGTAGACATGTTCCACAATAACTTTTTTTCATAACTTTTGTTGACATACTACACTATTACTTTTTCAACATACCGTCTTATTGACTTTTTTAACAATAATGGTAATAATGTATCCTTTATTAAAGCATACTTGCACTAAATGGAGAGATGTCACAGTGAGGGGACTGCCCATGCTGGGGGTTTGGTGCCTTACTTAAGAGCACCTTGGTAATGCCCTCCCCAGGTACCAGTCCAGCACCATACATTAGTCTTTATGTAGACTTGAACCAGCAACCCTCTGGTTCCCAACCCAACTCCCTGTTGACTGAGCTACTACCACTGCCAATTTCATGACTGTTTTAATCTTTTTTTGACATAGTAACTATTTATATATTGTAACTTTTTTTCACATGCTAAACTGTGACTTTGTTGTCTTTTTTTGAACATACTATGATTTTTAAAAATCTTTCTTTTACTTACTTGACATACTGTACTATGACTTTTTAATCTTTTTTTTCAACATACTAACTATTTTTTTATCTCACTTTTTTGACATACAGTACTATGTTATAACTTTTTCTACATTCTACACTGTGACTTCATTATCTTTTTTTGACATACTACTGTATACTATTACTTTTTGTAACTTTTTCAACGATCTGTACTATGACTTTTAAATCACTTTTTTTGACATACTATACTATAACATTTTTGACATACTATGCTATGACTTTTTTGATATACTATACTATGACTTATTTATCACTTTGATCAACCAACTGTATTATTACTTTTTTATACAGTTTTTCATCATGACTTTTTGACATACTATATTTTAACTTTGTCTATACACTACACTGTGACTTTATTACCATTTTTTCTGACTTATTCGACATGCAATACTGTGATTTTTTCTCAGTTTTTTGACATTGCATACTTTGATTTTTTTTTTCACATACTATACCAAGTCTTTTTATGACTTTTTTTGACATACAGTGAGGAAAATAAGTATTTAAACACCCTGCTATTTTGCATGTTCTCCCACATAGAAATCCTGGAGGGGTCCAAAATTGTCATCGTAGTTGCATGTCCACTGTGAGAGACATGATCTAAAAAGAAGAATCCAGAAATCACAATGTATGATTTTCTAACTATTTATTTGTATGATACAGCTGCAAATAAGTATTTGAACACCTGTCTATAAGCTACAATTCTGACCTTCAAAGACCTGTTAGTCTGCCTTCAAAATGTCCACCTCCACTCCATTTAACATCCTAAATTAGATGTACCTGTTTGAGGTCGTTAACTGAATTAAGACACCTGTCCACCAGTAAGAATCCAACTACTAACAGGGCCAAGACCAAAGAGCTGTCCAAAGACACAAGAGACAAAATTGTCCACCTCCACAAGGCTGGAAAGGGCTACGGTGAAATATCCAAGCATCTTGGTGAAAAAAGGTCCACTGTTGGAGCAATCATTAGAAAATGGAAGAAGCTAAACATGACTGTCAATCTCCCTCGGACTGGGTCTCCATGCAAGATCTCACCTCATGGGGTCTCAATGATCCTAAGAAAGGTGAGAAATCAGCCCAGAAGTACATGGGAGGAGCTGTTCAATGACCTGAAAAGAGCTGGGACCACCGTTTCCAAGGTTACTGTTGGTAATAGAGTAAGACGTCATGGTTTGAAATCATGCATGGCCCGGAAGGTTCCCCTGCTTAAACCAGAACCGGTCAAGGCCCGTCTAAGTTTGCCAATGACCATTTGGATGATCCAGAGTCATGGGAGAAAGTCATGTGGTCAGATTAAACCGTAATAGAACTTTTTGGTCATAATTCTACTAACGGTTTTTGGAGGAAGAAGAATGATGAGTACCATCCCTAGAACACCATCCCTACTGTGAAGCATGGGGGTGGTAAGATGGTTCGAGGCTGGGTCTTCCAACATGACAATGACCCGAAGCACACAGCCAGGAGAACCAAGGAGTGGCTCTGGAAGAAGCATATCAAGGTTCTGGCGTGGCCTAGCCAGTCTCCAGAACTAAACCCAATAGAGAATCTTTGAAGGGAGCTCAAACTCCGTGTTCCTCAGCGACAGCCCAGAAACCTGACAGATCTAGAGAAGATCTCTGTGGAGGAGTGGACCAAAATCCCTTCTGCAGTGTGTGCAAACCTGGTGAAAAACTACAGGAAACGTTAGACCGCTGGAATTGCAAACAAAGGCTACTGTACCAAATATTAACATTGATTTTCTCATGTGTTCAAATACTTATTTTACAAATATTACAAATAAATAGTTAAAAAATCATACATTGTGATTTCTGGATTTTTTTGTTGTTGATTATGTCTCTCACAGTGGACATGCATCTACGATGACAATTTCAGACCCCTCCATGATTTCTAAGTGGGAGAAATTGCAAAATAGCAGGGTGTTCAAACACTTCTTTTCCTCACTGTACCATACTTTGACCTTTTTTGACATACTATACTATGACTTTTTTCGACATACTATAATTTGACTTTTTTATGACTTTTCTCTACAAACTATACTATGTCTTTTTAGGATTTTTCTCTACAAACCATACTATGTCTTTTTAGGATTTTTCTCCAAACACTATTCTATGACTTATTTTGACATCACTTTTTCAACAAATTATACTATGACTTATTATCACTTTTTCTACATGTTATGACGTTATGACGTTTGTATGGCTTTTTACAAGTACTATATTTGTAATCACTTTTTTTGACACAGTATGTATAATATTAGTATTTTTATAACCTTTTTCAACATACTATCCTATGACTTTTTATCACTTTGTTCAACCTACTATACTTTGATTTCTTTTTTTATCCATTTTTGAAATACTTTATTATGGCTTCTATGGCTTTTGACATATAACACTATGACTTTTTTTATCACTTTTCTCAATCCATTTTAGCATGACTTTTCTATTACTTATTTAGACATACCATACCATGACTTTTTCAACATTCTATGACTTTTTTTTCTTCATTTTTACGACATACTACCCTATGACTTTTTGATGATTTTTTTTGACATACTACACTATGTCTTTTTATGACTTTTTCCAACATACAGTACTATACTATTACTTTTTATCACTTTTTTGACATACTACACTGTAACTTATTTATCACTTTTTTGACATACTGTCCCATTCTATGACTTTTTTTATCACTTTTTTCAACAAATTATACTATGACTTATTATTGGTTTTTCTACATAGTATACTATGACTTTTTAATCACTTTTTCCACCTGCCTTATCATAACTTTTTAATTACTTTTTTGACACACTATACTTTGATTTTTTGACCCCTTTTCAAAATATTTTACACTATACGATTTTTTTTACATAGCATTCAATGACCTTTTAAATGACTATTTCTCGATATACTATAGCATGACTTTTCGATTACTTATTTCAACATACCATACAATGTTTTATCAATCATTTTTTCTATGATACTTTGTCTTTTTATGAATTTTTTGACATACTATACTATGACTTTTTTTATTACTGTTTTCAACAAATTATTCTATGACTTATTAACACCTTTTCTACATACTGTACTATGACTTTCCATGACTTTTTAATCCCTTTTTTTTACATAGTAAACTATTATTTTTATAACTTTTTTCGACATACTATCCTGTGACTTTTTTATGACTTTTATTCTACATTCTATACTATATCACTTTATGACTTTTTTCCACATACAACATGACTTTTTATTCCATTTTGGACGTGTTATACTATAACTTTTTGATCAGTTTAATTGACATGCTATATTATGAGTTTTATGACTTTGTATCACCTTTTGCAACAAACTATACTGTAATTTATTTATCACTCCTACTTCGATGTACATTACCATGACTTTTTTTATCTCTTTTTTTGACATACTGTACTATGACTATTCTGACATACTATACTATGACTTATTTATCACTTTGTTTGACACCCTATAATATGACTTTTTTATGATTTTTTTTGTCATGCTATACTATGACTTTTTTTAATCACTTTTTGACATACTATCCTGACTTTTGTCGATTTTATTTTTTTGGACGTCTGATATGACTTATTTTGACACACTATAATGTTACTTTTTATCACTTTTTAAAAATACTATACCATGTCTTCTTTATCTCTTCTTTCGACATACTGTACAATGACTTTTTTAATCACCTTTTTCCAACATGCTATACTATGACTTATTTATCACTTTGATTGACACTCAATAATTTAACTTGTTTCAATTGTTGTGCCACGCTCTCCTATAACTTTTTTCAACATGCAATACTACAAATTTTTTATCTCTTCTTTTGACATACTATGCAATGAAACTTTTCAACATGCAAAACTATGACTTTTCATCACATTTTTTGACATACACTACAATGACTTTCTCAACACACTATATTACTTTTTTTTAATCACTTTTTTGATATTCTTTACTATGACTATTTTTGCATTTTGTTCAACATACTATATGTTTTATTTATCACTTTTTTGACATACAAAGTCACTTTTTATCATTTTTTCATACATACTTTCACTTTTCAATTTACCTTTTTCAACATAATATATTATGACTTTTTATCAGTTTTTATCAACAAACTATACTATACTTTGACATACAGTACTCTACCATGACTAAGTTTGACATACATATACCATGACCTTTTATCACTTTTTTCAACATAGTAACTAGACTATGACTTTTGGATCACTGTTTTTTCAACATCCACCACAAGAAGTTCCTTCCCGAGGCTTTTTTTCCAGCGGCAACGGTGCTCCGTTCCGCGCTTTTGATTGGTTTAAAGGAATGCCAATTAACCAGAACACGTTTTTCTCCCAGAGCCTCCTCTGCAACGTTGTCTCTGAAGCAAGCAGTTAACTAAATAAAAAGGTGTGATAATTAAACATCAAAGCCAGGCAAGGCTTGATTAAGGCTGGACGTAGAAAAATTACAATTACAGATGTGCTTCATCTTTCTTTCTTTCTTTTTAAAGATTATTTTTTGGGGCGTTTTTGGCATTATTCAACATCTCAATGAATACTAATTAAAAACATTCCAACTTTTCAACTTTTCTCACTTATTCACCTTCTTCTGTGCAGTTACGTCAGAAATACAGCTTAGCTTTAGCAATTTTGCTTTTCAGCATCCACAAGGATTTTCTGCCGGAAATGCATACTCTAGTTCATTTTTAATATGTTGTTGATCTGTGTCTGTTGTGCTTCTTCAAACAACTTTTGTAGAAAAGGACATCATGTTTACACAACCTGTGAGCACATTTGAAATGTGTGACAGGAGAAGTTTGTTTTGTACTTTGTGTCTTCACTGCCAGCAGATCTCCTGCCATAGTCATTAGCTGCTAATTCTGCAGGATCTAGATTTCCTTTGATAAGATCCCACAGTAAAGAACAAAAAAACTGTCTATGGCCTTAGTAGTACTGGAATAATCATACAGATTGTGGCTGTGGCTCTGTTGGTTACTAAACAAGTCTCTATCTTATTGTTTTTATTCTCACCCTCTCTATACGCATTCACTGCAGCTTCAGGATCTTGCTTACATGAATAGGGTTAATGTAAGGCAATACACCTCCATCCATCCAAGTCATCTTAGGTCCTCTCTCTGCTCGGCTGCACCTGTTGAGTAAGTTAACTCTTCCTTATCCAGCGCTCTCCAGTGTGTATGGATGGAGGCTGAGGGCAGGGCCGGTGCCAGTGTTAAATGAAGGGACAGGTGAGCGGCGCCTGAGTCCTCTGTGACCAGCTGGGCACTGTAAGCTGACCGCTGCTGTTGTGTGTGGTCTGAATGTAGCTGAGAGACGATGGGGGTTGAGGTCGGGCATGGAGAACCCCAGAGGCACCCCTCTCTCAGGACTCAGCTGCATATCTTACTCTCCATCTGTTCGCCTTTTATGGAGGGGTGAGTCAGGGACACTTCATCTGAGCTGCTGGGAAGGAGGGAGAAGTGGTTAGGAGGTAAAGGAAAGTAGCCTACACAAGAAGATGAAAAATGGTTTAAATAAACACAATCTTCTCCTATTTAGTGGCCCTCAACCCATCATCAACCCTCTCTTTTTCCAAAACTTCATTTCCCTTCTTCCTGCTCACTCATAGCTGGTCATAGATCCCTCTGAGGACGTGAGGTCTTCGACAACTGAAGCATGTCCGTTGCTCAAACATTCATTCATCGGCCAGTCAAGAGTTTCAACTAGACAGCTACCAGAAAATCACTTTTCTATAAAAACCCAATGCTATCTTGTTACAGCGTAATAAAGAATCTTTGTCCAGCAACACAGTATAAATCATAGTTAACAAATGTAGCTGCCAGCGATCTTGGGGGCTCATGTGCAGAAAGTTGGTCACAGTGATCAGGCAAGCATTGCAACTGCACTGATTCAAATGAGATAAGCTGGTTCCTTTGACAAACAGCTCAGGTTTAGCAACTGTTGAGTGAGGAGATTATCAGTGCTTTTAAGGCTAAAGCTTTCTTCTGGATGTTCACCAAGTACCAGTAGATTGTAAATACTTAGCCCCCTGTGCTGCATGCCAGCTTGCAGATCCTAGTCATTTTAAATTCAATTGCTGCAGATATCTAGGCATACTTTAAAGTGTTAACATGCAACTGAGTGGTACTATACATGTAAAAGATCCGTAAAATACAGTTTGCACCTTCATGCAGAATACTGTCTAAACCTACACTTTTAAAAGAGTTGCAGTGTTATAGTGCCCTGGCCTCTGTCATAGAACCCTCTTTACTTGGCTTTGTCCCACCCTAAGAGCCTGGGTAGTAGTTTGGATGTTGGAGGAATGCCTCCCGTATCGGGTGACCCATTGCCCCACGGCCTTTGCTCCTTGCCTAGCTCGCAGCGAGGGAGTGCTCCTGGCGGGCGCTGTATCCCGTGTCACAAAAGCACCTTTCTACACAACAGGGGTACAGAGAATGGGCCACAGCACAGTGGTTCTCCTTGGGTCAGATCCAGCCCGCCGTAGTTGGATTTCAGACCTCCCCTTGTGCTTCCAGCAGACACTCTCATTGGTGGGGATGTTCTTTTGCCCAAGCCTGGCAGAGATATCAGAGAGACCTGGAGCTCCTGGCGCTGCCTCCAAACCGCTAGAGAGGATAAATGACCTACCACTTATGCATAACTGGGTGAGTCTCATTAATTTTGTTAAATTATACATTTTTCACAGAAAGGTGATTGATGGGTTATTTATTAAATTATAGTTTTTATGTGTAAAGAAGAATGACATATGTTGAGGAGTATGCTGAACTTGATAAAGATGATGAATGTGCAGGTTTTCATTGCAGCTAAACTTTGTAGCAACAGAATTTACTAATAAACAGTCATTAAATCAGCTTTGAACAGTCAAACTGCAGACTTTTCGAGTCACCATGGCACATGACTGAGAAAAGAGAAACAGAGAGAAACAATCCAAATTGAAGAAACAATGCTGAGTGGTTTGTAACAGCAAAATGTTGATCGGATGTGCTATTTTTGTAACCTCTTGTCTTTAAATCTAAAGTGGATGGAAAATGAAATGAGTGTAGACAAACAGAAGAAACAAGCCTTTAAACTCTGTTCTCAGATCCCATTCAACCATGAGGATTATCTCCTGTCAGTCTACCCTTGTGGTTGTAGTTGTGGTTACACTCACTGTGGTGTCCTGCGCTGAAGCTAAGACTACACAGAAGCCAAAGTACCAGTACACCAAGAAACCCGTCCCTCAGGTCACCGTACACAGCCCTGTGACCACCAGCATGCCCAAGACTCTCAAGATAGTGCCGAGCGCAAACCCTGTGGAGCCCCATCCGCTGCCAACCACTGAGAGGACCACCTATCCAAATCAGGTCCGGCCACAGCACTACAGAGACAGCACTGAGCCCCCTGGTGCTGGCCCTGAGAATTACACTCTAGATTACAACGAGTGCTATTTCAACTTCTGCGAGTGCTGTCCACCTGAGAGAGGCCCCAGGGGGCCAAAGGGAGACACAGGAATGGCTGGTATGAGACTAACTGATAAAGCGTATTAGAGAAAAAGGCTTTAGGTTTATTCAATTAATTTGTTTGCTTTCAACATTTTAAACTTAGCCTATGTTTCATTATGTAGGGCCACCTGGTGAAAGAGGCCTTACAGGAGCAGCTGGTTTACCTGGACCACCGGGAGTGAGTGGTCCTATGGGGTTAAGAGGAGACAGAGGTGAGTATAACATAGTTAACTGCACATTTAAAATGACTAATTTCATAAACCTTACAATTATATTATCACATGTTCAAAGAATGGAGCCATGATGCATCATACATTAAAAGACATATTGTGAAGCCATCGGCCCTTGGGAACAACACACACATTACATACATTTACACAGACCATATCAAAAATATTGTTGTTCTTCACTAGTTAAAAAAATAAATATTCTCATTGCTTATGTTGGATATTGTTCATTGACTCAATGTCTCAGGGGACAAAGGTGACAGAGGAAGCAGTGGGACAGCTGGGCCACCAGGAGTCCCAGGGAAACCAGGACAAAAAGGTGCCAACCTGATCCGGTAATTGCTGAATTGTTTAATATTGTTTCCTGGCTTCAACAGTTCTGATATAGTTTTCCTTACCTTGCAGGTGATGTTGGCTCAAAAGGTGAGAAAGGTGAGATAGGGTCACAAGGAGTCAAAGGTGATGGTGGGATTAAAGGGGAACCTGGCCAGAACGGGACTGCTGGTGAGAAAGGAGAACCGGGAAAAGAGGGGCCAGCTGGACCTCCAGGGGTGGCTGTTGGGATTGGTCCTAAAGGAGACAAGGGAGATAAGGGGGAGTGTGGCACGTTCGGGGAGAGAGGACAGAAAGGTGAGCGAGGGGACACTGGGTCCCCTGGCATTCCAGGAGCAATGGGCATTCCAGGAATGAATGGCAAGCATGGTTCCTCAGGTCCTGTAGGCCTCCGAGGGGATCAGGGACCTCCTGGACCACCGGGCGAACCAGGGTTTACAGGACCTCAAGGACCACAAGGCATAAGAGGGATGCTTGGGCCAAAAGGGGACAGAGGTTACCCTGGGATGAGAGGTGAGCGGGGCATTCGTGGATTCAAAGGAGCTAAGGGATCAGGGGTTCCCCAGAAACGCTCAGCCTTCAGTGTAGGTATCTCCCCAAAAAAGTCCTTCCCTCCTTCTGGCTTTCCAATCCGCTTTGACAAAGTCTTCTACAACGAAGAGAACCACTTCAATGTCACTTCCAGTAGCTTTACATGCATCCATGCGGGGGTATATGTCTTCTCATTCCACATCACCGTACGGAATCAGCCCCTGCGAGCCACCCTGGTAGTGAACGGGGCACGGCGGGTAAGGACGCGGGACTCTCTGTACGGTCAAGACATCGACCAGGCGTCCTCTCTGGTGGTGCTGCGGCTGGCGGTAGATGATCAGGTTTGGATGGAGACGCTCAGAGACTGGAATGGGGTGTATGCCAGCACGGAGGATGACAGCATCTTCTCTGGATTCCTGTTGTATTCAGACACAGTCTGAAAAGGACAAATACTGGTGGTGCTACACTACATTCATTACTTATGAACTGCTGGAACAGCTTTTCTACACACTAGTATGAAAATGTAAGGACTGGCAATATCAATGTCATGTTTATTATCTTCTTTTTTTACCTGTTGCCCTCTGAATAAAAACACAAGTTTGTTTACTGATTGTATATATACAACATTTTTATATACACAACCTTTATCATGTAACACACATCAAAAAATATCTATAAATAAACATACATATGGGGTATTTTGTCCAGTTTGAAACATTTGGTAAATTGGTCAATGAAAAATCTTGAAAAAACACATACATTGCCTCCCAGGTAATTGGGGGAAGAAGCCAACAAAAAAATCACTATAAAACTGTTAACGACATGACAAGTGTAACTAAGGGCAAACATACCATTATTCACCATAAATTGAAATCTTACATACAAATATATGATATATGTGTGAAGTATCCAGAGACTATCAATGTGATCTGTAACTGTATTATTATTATTTTTAATGTAAATACATTTTCCATGCTATTATACCAATACTTCTAATAACTGGACTACTAAATATTGTACAATAGGGTTGTAAAAAAGAGTTCATTCCAAAATAAAATCCAGTAGTACATACTGTATGTTTCATGCTTTATTTGATTGCACAATATGACATTAGTTATTATTATCAGCCCTATGGATCCAGTTAGTTTTGTACAGATGAGATCATAAAGATGACACTTGGTAACATGTAGAATTTTTGTTACACAATTAACCATAGCAAAATTGTGCATCAGCAGCACAATGTACATATGATTGATATCAGATAGCTAAAGATGTGGCAGGTGCACGTTATTACTCTGATTTAAGATCATGTATTTTCTGTAATGTCTGAGAACTTGTCACCATAGGACAGTGTCTGGAGATCACCAGATCCTCCAGATATATCACCAGATTCCTCAGACTTTTTGAGGGGGAGAGGGATAGAATTTTGCGTGAGAGACTGTGCTGATAGCAGAGTGCTTGGTGCTGGCTGTGAAGGCCTCAGTGTAGGATCTGTAGATTGAGTGCTCACTTCAGCAGGCTGAATAAAAGTGGGAGTTGCAGTGGATCGGTGAGGAGAGGGCCAGGCTGCTGTTGGCGCATCTGCAAGAGGCACGGAGAGCAATGGGTCCCTGGTATGATGAGCGTGAGCCATCAGCATCTGTGGTCCTATTGGGTCAGACACAAGTTGTCCTCAGAAGTTTCGCAATTTTGACACTTTAGATTTGAACCTTTAGTCGAGGACACACAACAGGTAACATTTACTTCTGCGTACCTGTTACTTGTCCAAAGCTTTTAGGTTCACTCCACTTGGAGATTCCCAACTCAGGCACCTTGGCCTTGCAGCTGTATTGGCCTGGAGTCCGTTGGACAAAATCATAGTTCTCAGAGGTTGATGTTCCCAGTCGGTTGTTATTGTTGTAGAAATAGAAGTGTATTGCGGGGGCAGGAGCACGGCCGTTGTATTGGACGTGGCATATGAGCTTCATCTTCTTTACTGGAATCAGGTCATGGTCTGCCGCAATCTCCAAAACTGGCTGCGACAGAACCTCTGAGATAGAGCCACAGAAGAAGGAACATAACTGACACATCCAAATAGTTTAAAAGAATGTTGAGATTTATTTTATTTGAATTATGCTAAGATCTTATGCGAATGCGATGGTTCAACATTACGGGAAAGCTCTTCACTTTCTTGCCGAGAGTTATTTGAAAAGATCAATGCTGCTCTCAGATACAAAAGTGGTATTGTTCTTCTAAGTTTTGGCAAGAAAGCCAATAAGTACATTTCCTGAGGTGTCTAACTATACTTATATTTATATATTTAACTTGTGAAAATTCACCAAAACTCAGCATTTGCAACCCAGAATGTAAACTCACCTAAGACCTGCACCAAAGCGTCAGCTGAAATTACAGAGCGTGTACGCCTGTCTGCATCCCACGATGCCCTACAAGAATAAATTCCTTTGTCCTCCAGGGTCAAGTTATTCAGGTAAAAATGTGGGCTGAGGCCATTCTGTCTCATGACTTCAACACCATCTTTGTACAGAATCACCTCATGAAGTCGGGATGTGCCTCGGACGCGACATGTGACCTTTAAGGTTTCTCCGACGAGGCCGGGATAAGGTGGGACTTGCAGGATAGCCCACCCTCCTGAACAAAGATCAAAGAAAAGAAAGTGACTTTCAAATACCATCTTTTGCTCTTATATTGATATTTGATTTTTAAATGTGACCAGAACTTGGTCACGTTTTCTAAAAACAAACACACAACGGGGCACCATACAGTATTTAAAAGCAGCTGGAGTTCAGTGGTTCCCAATTCTCAGAGTTGAAGGGAGTAGCAGAAGTAGGAAAAAGAGGAAGAAGAGGGCCTCACGTGTGAATCAAGGAGATTTCTAATGAAATGATACTTATAAACAAGATCTTACCATCCACGTAAATCTCCAAAGGCAGACTTTGGAGAGTGTGTATGTTTCCCACTAATGTGTTCCTCACTCCCTGGCAGTAAAATTTCCCACTGTCTTGAACCTTGGTTTTCCACAGAATGAGGTCCTTCCCATCCTGTGGGAGTTCCTTAGATCCCCTGAACCACAAGTAGGTCCAGGAGGACCCGTGGACATCGGGAATGCTGCATGTCAGCCGGAGCTCCTCTCCAGAGAAGATTCTTGAATCCCCTGACACCATTTCCAGTTCAGCTCTGAACGAGGTCACACGGGGAGCTGAGGAGACAAACAAATATGGGTATGCTGGGTATGTACATCCCCCCCATCAAAAGAAAATCCGTATACCTGCACGGGTTTGATTACAAATGTTAATGTTTAGCTCAGGAAATTAAAAATCACATAATGCCATCTGTTCAGTGGATAGATTGATTCTATTGATACAGTATACAGTTCCCATTTAGTTATGTGAGGCTGTTCTTAGAATTTAATAATAAGAATAGGTGGTACATACCCTGTGTTACAGCAAGCTGTGGTAGTGTCGAAAGAACTGAAAAAGGAACATAATCCAGCATGAGACAATTAAAAGTAGAAAACAATATTTTAAACACAATGATACAATTTGCTATTACAAATGAACGGATGAAAACTCACCAAGTAGGACAATGACCGTGTCCATTTTAAATTTTTTTTGTGAGAAACAGAGACTGAGGCAGATTCTTTTATTTCTAATGGGGAGGGAAGTGAAAATTATGTTCCAACACATCACACAGGATATCCCTTTTTTCAGAAATGACATACTAAAAGTGTATACTTTCTCAGAAAGCTAAAGGGGATTAGCTTTTTCTTTTTTTAAAACAACAAACAAGAATGGATGGGTATTACAATATAAGGGACGATCTCCTTTTATGTATGTATGTACGTACCGGTAAATATGTTAATTTCATAATGATATTTTTTTTCTTTTTATTTATGTCTACTTAATTCCTTGGCCCTATCGAAAGTATATTTCCTGGAGATGTCAGTGAAAAACATAGGGAAGTGAAAGAAACACCCTATTTTCACTGATTCTGAATTTCACTTGAAATCTACCAACACCAATTGAGAAATAAACACAGGAAGACTTGAAACAAATGACAATATATGTTGTTGAAAAAGGTAAAAAGTGCCTATTTTACATCCCTCTCCAATGACATGGGCACATTTATGGCACTGAAAAACTCAATTATCTATGAAAATTCTACTATGTTGGTCTTTTTTCACCTATATGTTTTTAAAAATAACACTGGTGCGGCAGTCGTCCGAGGAACTTGGTTTGGGACAAAGTACGGAGTGAGGATTGGTAGCTGGGGTTAGGAGAAGTGAGCAAGGCACCAAACTGCACAACCCCGCACAACAAAGTATGTGTTAATCTTTTCTTACATTTAAGTTTTACTAAATCACACCACAAGAAGCTAGAAGATCTAGAGGACACGCAAAGAAATTCATACTAAAAAGTAACTTTGATTTGTCTTACTTACCTACTCCAATTACAATCAAATATATTGTTTACAGCTGTATAATGTAATTCCTAACTGTTTCATTATTTTAAATAGTACATCCGTTTCACTGTATTTAGGCCTTATTGTTTACTATTCAGCAAATCTGACACTACTTATTACATTTACAAACGTTTAGGGGGCAAAATGAAAATAATACATTAAATTCACTGGCGGAAAAGGTTTATGAATTGCAGAATGTTATATTTTGTTCAACTTTTACAATTATTATTTTTTCATTACTCGACCATGATCCAGAACTGTAGAAATAGTACCCATATAATTATCAGTGGGCCAACTCCTTATTTATTCCTAGCTTGCAAAATCACAAGTCACATGAAACCACACGATGAACAGGAACTACACCAGAATGCACATGCATTTTCAAGTTTTATTAATCATCATCACACACCCATAGGGGCAAATAAACCAATACTGCCCCAATAAGTTACATTTAAATAAAAGACAGTATTGCGTTACTTTCTCCCATGTGATACAATAACAAACATCCGTAAAATACCTGATAAATGGCTTGTGCATACAGTGCAATATTAAGTTATTCAAGCTATCGTTTAGGGTTGCATTAAAGTCCGCTCTCAAACTAATTTTGGACAGCAACTGCACATTAACTATACGTGCTGCTAACAGGAATAAAAAGGATTAAATACTAGTAACACAAGGAAATCTTAGATCATGAGTAAAGGAAAACAAACAACTCTCCCAACCACTCTGTACATGACTGCCAAATACAAAGACACTGTTAAACAACATTGTTTTCACCAATTATCCTTTTAACTGCATACAGCCACTATGTCCTTCATTAAATGTACTTCTAAATTAAGAGATTCAAAAAAATCTAACAGAAAAGTGCTTCAAAATAAGTAAAAATGGGTTTGTCATATGAATTTTTCTGCACTAGTAAAGCAACCGGCCTTAGGAACTTATTGTGTTACAGAATACAGCATCGTCTTTTTTCTTACCAACTTAATACAACATCTCCAACGGAGCATAAAACCCCAAACAAATCACCTAAAACCGGATTTTCTTTTGATAGGACACCCTCTAGAAAATATAAATGAATAGATGAAGATTATACTATTCAATCATTAGAAATCCTGTAACACGTCTTCAAACAATGTTCTTTAAAACCACAGTACTACTGTAAATATTACAGGGTTAATATTTCCTTTGGCATCCAAAATAATTGCTACCTGCCACTATATAGAAAAATAAAATCACTTCTGTACATCCAGCTTACGGCTGGAGAGTGAGGTCTGCCACGAAAATAAGACCACAATATCCATCCACACAACTTCATGATTTACAGACGTTAACGGAACATGACAATGCAACACCCGCTCACACACACATTTACCGCATGCACAACTGTCACACATCTCTCTATTTCTCTGTTACACAGGGAAATACACAGTAAACACAGCACAAAGTACAAGCATGAGCTGGAGGGTTATTTGACTGAGGGGAAGTTAAGATTTGCATTACAAAGATTTCTTCATTTCCTTTGCCACATATTTGACTGGAAATTCCCCATAAGGGGTTACTTGGGCTGTAAGGTTTTGTGTGTCCATTTGAGCTTCCACCGGTCAATTAAACTATGGGCATCACAATATAATAACAAAAACAAATTCTGAAAAGCCGCAAATAATAACAGAAGCATGTTTAAAAATCCCATCCAACAATTTATACCGTCTGCTTAAATGTAACTACAAGGGTGACCAACAGATGTGTCTCATGGATGCCAATCTGTGAAAAGAGAAAGCACCATTCACAGAACGCTGGGGTGATATTTCCCAACTAGCCTGGGAACACCAAAGGACATGACTGAGTCAAGGATGCCAGTACAAATCTGCTTTTCCTGAAACTGAAATAGAAGCAAAACATCAGGGCTTTCCCACAAATGCGGCACCGGAACTTTTGCAACCGGGGCAAAATGCTTAATGGGAAAGTGGTCGCTGGCCCTCTCTCTGGGACATTGCTTTTTGATATCTTTTGATAGAGCCAGGCTTGTTTCAAGCCTTTATTCTAAGCTAAGCATCATATTTACTGTACAGACATGAAAGAGGCCATTGATCTTCTCATCAAACTGTCTGCCAGACTAGTCCTTTAATGTAATAGTTCTGTTGCTGTTCAGTGTAATTTCAGGGCATCTCGGACTATGGATTGATAAATGGAATAAAAATGGCCGGAGTGGAAAGACGGTCTTTATCGGACGGCTCTTGTATGTGCGTACGGACAGCAACATTTAACACCAGGGAAAAGGGAAAGGCTGACGTAAAGTCTCCAGAGGTCTATTCTTTATTCATTGAAGCAGAGCATGTCAGCCAGCAAACACTTGCGGTTGCAGTGGTGGGGGCAGGTGCTCATTCTCAACATTCTCAGAGTCGATGGCTGATGATGCTGCAGGAGCTGTCCCGCTAGCCGTGGTTTCAGTAGGGTTTTGTGTCTCTGCTGGAAAGCTCTCCAGAACGCTCTGCACCTTCTGCTCCACTTCGTCTGTCCAGTCGATGAGGTCGCTCTCCAACTGGCGAGCCTTCTCCATGACCCTCTCCTGCCTTTCCCCGAGCCCTGTAAGCACATCCAGACGTTTGTGGACCTGACTGAGAGCGGCGCTGCCTGGGGAGCAGGAAGAGGCTCCAGTGGACTGTGGCCAGTGGGGGGATGCCTGGCCCGACATGTACAGGTCAAACTCCTCAGAGCTCAGGTTCAGAGACTGGCCGTCCAGCTTCTCAATGAAGGCCACCGCACAGCACTGGGGAGAGGGATGGGGAGGGTCAGTACAAGAAAATCTCACAAGGATGTCATCAGTCTGTAATTACAGATTCACTGAGATTTAAAATAAGTTACTTTTTTTCCATTTGGTTTTTATTGGACAATTGGCGCATCTCATTCAATTAGATCATATTTTAGACCTTTTAATGTGAATAGGTTTGTGAACATGACCAAGTCACACTGACAAAAATATGAATTGAAATTAGTTGTCACAACACGCACGACACCAAAAGAACATCAGACCAGAAAAGAAAATATGATCAAACTCTTATAAAAACATTTTTGTATTTAAATAGTAGCCGGGTGGGCTCAGTTGCTAGAGCAGGCGCACAAATATAGAGGTGTATGCCTTGACCCAGGAGGTCCAGGGCTCGAGTCGATGATTTCCTGCATGTCTTCCCCTATCTCACCTAGCTGTCCTTTCCATTAAAGGCTGAAATGCCCAAAACAATTCTTAAAATAAATAAATAGATAAATTATTCAAATGTAAAACA
Source organism: Etheostoma cragini (assembly GCF_013103735.1). Classification (NCBI taxonomy): domain Eukaryota; kingdom Metazoa; phylum Chordata; class Actinopteri; order Perciformes; family Percidae; genus Etheostoma; species Etheostoma cragini. The sequence continues at coordinate 11,240,598 of NC_048409.1, forward strand.
CTAGTGGAATAAGGCCCCATAGAACAGTAAAAGTTGTGTCCATTATATTCTTCTAAAGTATTGAACAGTATTAAATGATAAAGAAAGGTGTTTCTGCATTGTCTTCATTTTTCAGCACTGGTGATAGGCGCTTGATAACACCACACAATTTGACAGAAGCACAACTTCTTAAAAAAAAAAAAATGGAAACGGAAACTAAGGGACACACACAATAAACCACATAAATGCAAGCACGCACTTATTTCCTCACCAGATTAGTGAAGTAGTAACCATCCTCTCCAGTCATCAGTCTGCTGGGGTTGCTGAACCGGGTGATGTACTGGATGTTGGACTGCAGTCGCGGTGGGTTTGCTTTCAGCACAATGTAGATGAGCGTGGGGAGGAAGTCATCTGCAGACGCAGCCTCTTTCTTGCTGATTTTGATGGCGTTGAAGATGTGCTTGCTGCAACGGGTGATGCATGCCAGCTTCTCCTTGGGCACACACTTTGAATCCATTTCAATCACATCTGAAATGATGCCGGAATTTGAGAAGAATAACAAAATGGTTTAATCTGTAAATCTTGCTGGAATGCTACTGCCAAGATAACAAGGGGATGTCCTAACATGACCTTCGGGAAAAAAAATGAGACTTACCCGTGATGGCTTTGACTACGCTGTCCGACACCTCAGCAATCTCCTCGTCTACAGGAACGCACAGCATCTCAATAGTGACCCAATGCAAGGCTCTGTAACACATCACAATAAGGACTTTGAGTTGCAGCCATTACACCTGCAAATGTGTTTTCTGGTGCGCAAAGGTAGCGGAGAGAAATGAATGATTATCTGAGAAGCAAATTTAAGCATCATTACAACTTTTCCTTGCTAACCTGATTCTCTTCTGAATGGCCAGGTCTTTCCTCTCATCGTCTGTGGTCTCAGGACAGAAGACATCCTTGTAGAGACGAGTCATCATGTACTTCTCGACTTCATCCATAACACTCTCCACGTGATCTGATGAACCTAGGAACAGAAGCACAAAGATGCTATGCAAAGATATACTAAGTAAAGACATTTTACACTGAATAATGTAAGTGATATTCACTGTTCATATTCTTCTTAATGGTAAGAGTTAAGCAGTACCCTTGAACTGGGTGTGGAGGCGGTCTGAGAGGTTCTGGTAGAAGTCCTGCACACACTCTGACAGCTCATCAGCCCCCATGTCCTGAACAAGGAGTGGGAATGAACAGATCAGATGTCATTGAATTTGTAGCTTAGAAATACATTAGTGGTACGGAAACAGATGACAAAATCAAGCCCAAATTTGACAGAGTGATAACGTGCATCATTTTAATTTTGATAATGTGTGGCAATTACAAGGCAATTTCAAATGGAGAAATAGTTTATGTCAATATCAAACTGGACAGCTAAAAAAAAAAAAGAGTGTTGCTTGGGACAACACTGTGTGACAGTCATCATCTCAGTCGAAAGTCGAACTTGTTTTGGTGGAATATTTTCACCCTGCAAAGAAAACGCTGTTTAACTGTTCACACAGTACAGTAATGTAAGCTGTATGAATTAGCTGGATACGTGGTTAAACATAATTTACTGTTACCAGTCTATTGCTGTGTGTATTGTGTCCAGAACAAATCCCCACCAATTGGTCCCAAAATGTCCCAGAATAGAGAGTAAATGCCCTAAACATATTCTTTGTAAATCTTTACAATCATTCCCGGAACAAAACAAGCACGCCTGCCTTATTATTTAAAGTTTCCTTAAAACCTGCCATTTTCAGTGTGTAACTTTGCTCTGAGGTTGCTTGATGCACCCGGAGTTTAAAGTTAACACAAAGAAAGTGAAAAGTGAGGGACTTCCGGCAGCGCCAGGAACTATCCTGTACCCGAGCCGTTGTCAATCCAAACTATTGCTGTATGACTTTGAGTAACAACACAATCTTAAACCAAAAACAAATAGAAGCAAAGGTGTATTTGTCAACAGGCTGTCCATATTTTGCATAACTAGTCATTCACAGGAATTAAATGGTTTCTACAAAACACACAAAAACATGATAAATTCACTTCAGCTCACCCGCTTATAGACCATGCTCTCAGTGAAGGCCCGGCACTGTTTGAAGATCTCCCTGCCGGACTTCAGCGGCTTGAGAAAATCAATGAACTCCCGCGTTGCATAGTCACTGTCTACAGAAGAGTGCCGGCTTGTAGAGGAGCTGGGACTTGGGCTGGAGTGAGTGTCAAAAGGAGTGTCTGGGGGAAGACATTTAATGGTAATCTAATCAAAGCTTAAAAAAACAGGTATATACTACGTATTTTCTCCTGGTTACCCTTACAACATGTGGTAGTTACACCACATGCTGCACTCTATAAGGTTGTTTTAACCAAACTGTGTTAAGGTTGCCCAGGTCATTAGAACCAATTCCACAAAAATGCAGGCACAGAGAATGTTCAATCAAAGCAAAACTTGCTAAATGAATATAAATATCACCATAACTTGATAACAATATAGTAATTGTTTGAATCAAGAACAATGAAAACTGTAAAAATAATGGTTTGATAAATGACTTGCAACTTTTGCAGTTGAGTACGTGCAATAGCATGTACCTTTTTTTGGTGGTGTTTTTGTGGAAGGAGTAAAAAACTTTGTAACTGTATGGACTTTGCTGGACTTTTCCTTAGTTTTTCTTTCTTCGAACTTGCTGAAGGGTGTGATGGTAGGCTGTGATTGGGCCTTCTGATGTCTGCTATATGCTTCCTCTTCCTCTCTCTGCAGTCTGGGGGAAAGAGAACAGCTGTCAGATGGACGGGCGGACAAAAGAGCAAGACAACAAAATGAAGCGGTAAAGGAACAATTGACAGGATCAATAGGATAGGGTAATTGATTTGCTTTTTAGGAATAATTGCACCCAGGACATACAAACCTTTCCGCGAGTGCCCAGTCTTCCTGAATCTGTTTTTGCTTTTCTCTTTGATTTTCCTCTCGCCAGCACTTTGAGCACAGGCCCTGCCAGCCAGTGTTGCCATAAAAACCACATCCTTTTTTGCAAAGCAGCTCTGATTGGTCCAGATGGATCCCACGGCGCTGGCTCGTCATCCTTCACCAAAGTTAGAAACACTGCTGGTGGAACCAGAAGACAGACAACTTTAACAACCAAAACAGTGACTACGAACAGCACTGCAGTCAACAAAACGATGCATTATCGTGTGTAAAAGACAACTCCCGTTGCCATTCAAGATTGCAGTTCAACTTTCTACAGTATTGACTCACTGGACTCAAGTCCAAGACCTCACCACACGTCAATAACACCCTGCTACAGTAGTTTATTCTAGCACTGACCAAAATGTATAAGTTAGCTAATCAAGGCATTGGCTGCTTTAGCTGGTTTCTTTTTTAGGGGCTCTTGATAGCTTTGACCTATTCACTTGTTAGCATTAGCTAATAACTAGCACCTTTCTCTCGCAGTACTAAACTGACAGAGTAGCTAACTCTAAAACAAATTATCCTCTTTAAACAGCGTTGTCTCTTATTAACATATCATTCTAAACGACTGATGTAAAGTTAGACAAGTATGTTAGCGCGGCAAATCAACAAGCGAATCGACAGCTAACGTTAGCTGCCAGTGTTTACCTAGCTAAGCTGATTAAACAGCTAACCTAGGCTAAGGTTATCTAACGTAAGCTGAATAACCCTTATGTTGATGGTGATGCTCTAGGTTGGCTACGTGAATTTTGTGTCAACATACACACTCATTCGCAGTGTCAGAAATCTATCGGGTAACGTTATCGTCGCTCAGGCTCCAGTCTACTGTTGGTGGATGTTTACATTAGCCAGGCAGCTAACTTTAGGATTGTCCCACAGCCATTTTGTCTGTTGGTTGTTTCTTCTTCTGTGATAGTTTTTTTTGTATGTTACAAATCCGTTTTATCGATGATCGCCCTCTAGCGTTACCACATTGCAATAGCCTACGTAATTACTCACCGATTCACAGATTGTTTAAATAAATGTCATTAATTTGCTACAAATAATAACACAAGGGACACAAAATGTTAGTAATCATAGGACAATAAAATATATATATATATATATATATATATATATATATATATATATATATATATATATATATATATATATATATATATATATATATATATATATAGACATATACACACATTGTGTATGTACAGTGGGGCTTGAAAGTTTGGCACCCCAGGTAAAAATTTGTATTAATGTGTATAAAGAAGCCAAGCCATCAAATAACAGACTCATCTGGCCCTGCCCCAAGAGAGACCTTGCCAAGAAGGTGTAAAATTCTCTAAAAAGGCATCAAATAACAGACTCATCTGAGCTTACCCCAATAAGCAGCACCATGGTTTCTTTTAAGCAGTTGTCTAGAAAACTGAAACTAAAAATAGTTGACGCTCACAAATGTTGGAAGGCTATAAGAAGATAGCAAAGGGTTTTCAGATGCCGATATCCTCTGTTCGGAATGTAATTAAGAAATGGTCGTCATCAGGAACAGTGGAAGTTAAAGCAAGATCTGGAAGACCAAGAAAAAAATCAGACAGAACAGCTTGCAGGATTGTGAGAAAAGCAAGTCAAAACCCACGTTTGACTGCACGATACATCCAGAAAGACCTGGCAGACACTGGAGATGTGGTACACCATTTATGAAGGTAAAAATGGTGCAAAAGTGAGAGCGCGTAGATGCGATGTGAGCACTTGTAAAATATGACTTGAGAGCTTGTAAAAAAAATCTGTAGTCGTAGATGCTATGTGAGCACTTGTAGAGTATTACTCGAGAGTGTTGAGTTTTAAAAAGTTAATATGTCTGAAGGAGCCAGGCTAGAAAATTATTCATCCCTCTGTCCCCATTTTCCCCCTCTTTTTTCTCTGTCTGTAAAGAACATCAGGTCAGGTCTAGCATTTAACATATGGAAGGGGGTTTCCTGCAGCACAGCAAAAGGTGGCCTGCTGTCTGCCACCCCCTGGGGTCTGGTCTAGGCTGAAACAATACAATGTTGATTGGACTGTGTTGATGTTGGAGTTTCACATTTACACAACAGATCCTTTTGCTCTGCAACCAAACGCGACCCCCAAAGGTCCAGAAGGCAGGTTGTCATTGGTCAGCAAAGATGCACTCGACCTGCTGTCATTAAAGATGCGGACCAATGAGAAAGGATTTGAATGCACCAGCGGAAAAGAAACCGCCCCAAGGTGCATGGGATAAAAGTGTGTGATTTAGGACTTTTCAGGACTGGTTTCACGTGACTCCATCAGGGGGGAAGAGTGGATCCCGTCCGCTGTCAGCTGCAGTGTTTTCATGTTTGTTGTGTTTGTTTGTGTCTTATTGTCTTTGTCTTATCATCTTCATCCTTGCTGTTGCATTAAACGTTTTCTTAATTCTCAATTTGACCCCCAGCCTCCTTTTCCTCAGATCCGAACAAACACGAAGTTAGTTATAAATTTCTAACAAGAGCTTGTAAACAATCTGTACTTGTGTTTTTTCTTTTTTTCCCTTGAGTCAATTTTCCAGTAGCCTACAACCACAACTCAGTGATTACTCTCGAATCTGTCACTGCAGTGTGCGCTCTCGCATCACACAGCGGCAAGTTTGCGCTCTCGACTTTTGCAACACTTCTTGAGGTACATTTGGTGCAAAACTAATTTGTACCTGTGGACTTAGTCTGTGGAGCTCAGAGCCAACAGGACCGCCGTGGACAGCAAGGTTTCTATCGCCCGATGAGGGACAACTCTGACCGGCTTATTTATGTAGCATGAAATCTAGCTTTTGCTAACTAGCAGCCAGCCCGCTTCTAAATACTGTAAATACCTTTTAATTATCTCAACACTTTTTAACAGTCCAACTGACAAACTGGCGGTGAGCTCTAAGATCCTGATCTCCAGCGGGACACGGAGAGGTCCAGACCCGATAGCAGCGGCACAGCCCCCCTGGAGCCCAACGCCAGTGTTGGTGTAATAGCATGCTTTTTTTTTGCAGATTTTTTTTACAAGCTCTCAAGTCATATTTTACAAGTACTCACATCGCATCTACGTGCTCTCACTTTTTCACCATATTTACCTTCATAACCATTCCACTATAAAGAGATACTTGTACAAATATGATCTTCATGGAAGAGTCATCAGAAGAAAACCTCTTCTACGTCCTCACCACAAAAATCAGCATTTGAAGTTTGCAAATGAACATATAGACAAATCGGATCCATTGTGGAAACAAGTTCTGTGGACCGATGAGGGTAAAATATGACTTTGAAGCCTGGGGGTGGATCAATTATGCTTTGGGGTTGTATTGCAGCCAGTGGCACAGGGAACATTTCACGAGTAGAAAGAAAAATGGATTCAATAAAAACTCAAAATCCACACTGGATTACATCATGAAGCGTAAACTGAAGGTTTTGCCATGGCCTTCACAATCTCCTGACCTCAACCTAATTGAAAATCTATGGATAGGCCTTAAAAGAGCAGTGCGTGACAGAAATCTCAACGAACTGGAAGACTTTTGGAAGGAAAAATGGGCAAAGATACCTCAAACAAAAATTTAAAGACTCTTGGCTTGCTGCAAAAAGTGTGTCCCAGCTGTGATACTTGCCAAAGGGGGTCGTACGAGGTATTAACTTTGCAGGGTGCCCAAACTTTTGCAGACAACATTTCTTTATTTTCTATAAGTGTAAATGATGGAAATAAAATCTAAGTTTTAGTGACATGTTATATAAATGTCTAATCTGTCATTTGACGCCTTTTGGAGTTCTTTTCTTGGCTTCTTTATTCACATTAATACAAATTTTTACCTGGAGTGCCCAAACTTTTGAAACTCTACAGTCCCACTGTATTTATATACATT
>NC_048409.1:11247551-11249230 GCF_013103735.1 Etheostoma cragini
GCCTCCAACATACACCAAAGTTATGGTTAGGCTACTTTTAAACTGCATTTAGCTCAGGTACACTTACCTGCCATTTCTCGAATCTCGTATCACAAGTGCTTGAACTGTAGCATGAGAAAAAGAGAGTTGCACATGAGCTCTCCCCAGCTTCCGCCAGCCTGCGGGCAGCGGCGGTTGTGAGAGATGTGTGAGATGGTAACGATGTTGCTATGAGGCGCCGTAAGGGACATTATTCATAATGCGCCTACCTCTACCTCACACGCTCACACGCCACACCCCCGATTTCTCACGCTGAAGTGTCAACCCAGTCGGTCAAATTTCTGAAAGATGAGTTTATCTATAGATCTAGCTGTTGAGCCACTCGTGATCGACTAGTTTTGCTTTCAGAGACTGTGAGGGGGTTCAAGAGCGCTCCCTGGCTCCAGGTATGTGCTCTGAGTATTACAGACCCGTCAGTCGCTTCGTGTCCTCTCTCTGTAACAACAGGTGAGCAGCGCGGCTGGTAGCGTAGCAGCTTCAGTTCATTTTAGTGGTCTCGCTCTGCTGGGGGCAGGGACGCGTTGCATCTTTGCGTAGACCTCTGATAATGAGCAGCATACAGCCATCTCTAAACTCTGTCAGAGACCAGAGACCCAAATGGGCCTCTGTGTCTGTCAGACGGTCTGAATGAGATCCACCATATCAGCGGAGCAATAACATGCACAGCAGACTATATTACAACTACAACTCTCCAAATCTCGGACAACAGAGATGGGAGGAGTTATATTTAGAATGTGCACAAAGTTTTAATCTGGTGAAACACATCTGAGCTATACTATACTATATATACAAAACTATATATACTATACTATATATACAATACTTCAACGTTGGGCCACTATTGTGCATCTCTAACCTCTGTGCATCTCTAAATGTAACTGTAAATAATTCATTCAATGTTTCATAAAATGAACATTAGTCTTTATTTTCCCAAAAAAGTAAATACAGTAAGTGGGGAACAGAGGACGAGGGCCAAACATTACTGAGCCTTGGCACAAAGGTTAAAGGATTAGAATTTATGTAACTCAGTGGTTCTCATTCTTTAGAATTTTGGTGGTCGTAGTTTATCCCTCAACATTAATTTAACTTTGGGTCCCTGGTCCCTACACCAGGCAGGGACCCCTGGAACTGTTCACCACAGACCCAAATCTTCTCAGCTGTTGCTGACATATGCTACTGTCTCTTCATGTGGCTCATTATGTTTGGCACATTGTCTGGGTCAGTTCTTATATCATAAGAAATTAATAATGTAAATGCTAAATGCCCTAAAACCCGTTGATACTACAACAATGCAAAGGCTCTTAACCCTACAGTTTTGCACATATCATGTAACACTTGGTTTCTACATTTTTTGCAAAAAAACTCTCCAGAAAGTGCCACTTAATGGTTTATTTTTCAAAATTTTTTCCTGGGGGGGCATACGTCCAGACCCCCCTAGGGAGAGCCCCATCCCCCACAAATATGACAAATCACAATTTAAACCCTGAAGGATAAAGACCTAAAGAAATTGCTTTGTACACAGCAAAATATGGGGAGGCCCCCCGAAATCTCACTCCAAGGTTTGGGGAAAAGTTGGCAGCTCTGCAAACACATGTGAAATGCCCTTACCTACACTATGAAACACTCTCACATAAACAACT
>NC_048409.1:11249330-11253767 GCF_013103735.1 Etheostoma cragini
AGCTGTTTTCCCTGTTTCCCTGTTACTCTTTTTTGTGATCAAGTTTCTTATATTTTTGGTTTAGAAATTCTGAACAATCACAAGCGAAAACTGGGACATAAAAAAATGTTCAAGGGCCGAAAAAGAGAGAGAGAAAAGACGGGAAGGAGGAAACCTTAAAAAGAACGCAACAGAAAGAGTGACGTCCACAGCTTACAAATAATACATACAGAATGATATGATACAACAGATATTAACAAACACATACATAATATATACAGACACTCACACAGACAGACGCAAGACAAGGGACCAATGGAGCCAAGTGTCCAAAGTCTTTCCTGGTGCTCCATTAACGCGAGCTGCATATCCAAAAAAGAAAGGACCCATGTATGAGCAGACAAGTTATGAGGTGGTTTCCAAAAGGTTGCAATAATTTTCAGCATTTTTTTGAGCCCTGGAGAACTGAATGTATGACAAGTCACCCAGAATCAAAACACCGACAGCAACAGGTACACTGACACTTCAAGCAGCTTTACATTCACATTACGTTCTGTGAAGAGACAGCTGGAGAGGCTACACCAGCGCAAGGCTGCTGGCCCGGACGGCATCAGCCCCAGGGTCCTGAAGACCTGCGCCAATCAGCTATCTGGTGCTCTCCAGTATCTCTTCAACCTGAGCCTGAGCCTGCAGAGGGTGCCGCTGCTGTGGAAGACGTCCTACCTTGTCCGGGTCCCCAAGAAGTCGACTCCATCTGGTCTTAAGGACTACCGCCCAGTGGCTCTCACATCCAATGTGATGAAGGTACTGGAGAGGCTGGTCTTGGCCTACCTGAGGCCGCAGGTGAGTTCTTCTATGGACACTCTACAGTTTGCCTACCAGCCTCGTCTGGGAGTGGACAATGCTGTCATCTGTCTTCTGCAATGAGATCATTTGCACCTGAATGGCGGTGGCGGCACTCTGAGAATCACATTTTTTGATTTCTCCAGTGCATTCAACACCATCCAGCCACTGCTCCTACGTGAGAAGCTGCGGGTGATGGGTGTCAGTGTGTTCATAGTCTCCTGGATCATTGACTACCTGGCAGACAGACCACAGTTTGTCTGTTTGGACCGTGTTCTGTCTGATGTGGTGGTGAGTGGTACGGGGGCCCCACAGGGGACTGTGTTGTCTCCTTTCTGTTCACCTTATACACCACAGACTTCCAGTATAACTCAGAGTCATGTCACCTACAGAAGTTTTCTGATGACTCTGCAGTTGTTGGGTGTATAAGGGATGGACAGGAGGGGGAGTACAGAGCACTGGTGGATGACTTTGTGGAGTGGTCTAGTAAAAATCACCTGCTGCTGAACGTGGATAAGACCAGAGAGATGGTGATCGACTTCAGGAGGAAGGGAATGGCTTCGCAGCCCCTTTGCATGCTGGGAAGTGACGTGGACATGGTGGAGGAGTACAGATACTTGGGTGTCAACATCGACAGCAGGCTGAACTGGAAGGTCAACAGCACTGCTGTTTACAAGAAGGGGTGAGCAGACTGTATTTCCTGAGGAAGCTGAGATCCTTCAATGTGTGCAGCAGAATGTTGGAGATGTTCTACCAGACTGTTAGATTGTGGGTGACTCTGCTGTAAAAGATTTAAAAAACAGTAAAAATACCAAAATACTCTGTTTTCCCAAAATGGTGTCTGATTTGACCCAAAGAATCCCGGATATCTTGGCAGCACACCCAACTGTGAAGAACATTATTCTGAATATGGGGTCACATGATATTGTAAAGCAACAATCTGAACTGCAGAAACTGAACTTTAGGGAACTGTTTAACACAGTCAGCTCCCTAACGGTAGATGTGTTTATCAGTGGCCCTTTTCCACCAGTGAGAAGAGGAGCTGAGAGATTCAGGCGACTGTTGGCACTAAACAAATGGCTTTCAACTGAATGTACCGTCCATTCACTGCAGTTCATTTGCAGACATCTTTTTAAAGCAGATGGACTTTTCCTTAACAAGCCAGGAGTAAAGCTGTTTATCTCTAATCTGATCTACTTTCTGCACTACACATCTGGTCCCTCTGCCAAGGACACAAAACAAGAGGAAGACATAACAAAGTGTGGCAGTGATCCACCACAGCCCCCACCTGTGCAAAGATCTGACCATGGGAGTCCACAGAGTAGAGACATGAAACCTCAACTCCCCCATTCACCCATTCAGCACCCCTCAAACACCCTTACCAACCCAGAACCCTTTGAGGATCCATCGCTGTCTCCACTCACCCTTTCCCCTCATTCCCCTATGCACATGTTGGCGTTCACTGACCAGATGAAACAATTGGTCGTTGCTGGAACCAAATATACACCCCTTCCCTCCCCCATCGTTCGACTCCAGGCAAAAGTAAAACACTAGGCACCTCTGCCAGGATGTCGGCAAACTCCCTCCACCCAGACTGACAAGGACGCTTATGTGCAAAATCCAAAAGCAAGCATTTACTGATATGTGCCGGGTCTAGTCTGCATGCGTAGTGACACTCCTGACTCTTTCCAAGACAAGCCCGGGCCATGTGTATTCAATTCTTCCTCAATTTATGTTGTGATAGGTAATAGAAAAAGAATGGCGAATAAGCACTTAACTGCAAACTTAGCAAATTTAGCATCCATTCTTTGTCAGCCACAGCCTGTCCCAAAAACTGACAACAAACTAACACTAGCCTTGCTAAATGTCAGGTCTTTGGCAGGAAAATCATTTTTAATTAATGATCTTATTATTTATTACAATCTAGATTTTATGTTTTTTTAACTGAAACCTGGTTAGACCACAATAACTGACGTTCCGCTCTCTGATCATTCTTGGTTTTTTTTCAGCGGCATTATCTCTGTGCCCAAAAGTGTCCAAACAAAGATAAACCGAAAATAGTATATCCCTGAAAACACCAGTGAAATATTCATATTTCCCTCTCTGGGCTATCAGTGACTGAGCTCGTAGATAATATCAACTGTAAAATTACAAATGTTATTGTTGCCATTGCTCCCACTAAGGTCAAAGTTGTCTCTAGTAAGAAAAGATCTGAAAACAGAAAAAAGAGAATGTAGGAAAGCTGGACGAAGGTGGCGAAAAACAAATCTCCTGGTCCCTTATAACACATATAAAGAGAGACTTTGCATTTATAATGTGTAACTGAGGAATGCAAGGCGGTCCTTCTTCTCTGATATTATCTCTAAAAACAATAATAATTCACATGCTTTGTTTGCTACCGTCAATAGGTTAACAAACCCTCCAGTACCATTAGCATCTGAACTTTTACTAAGGCCTGCAAGGAGTTTGCCTCCTTCTTCACAGACAAAATTTAGAAGATTAGACAAACAGTCAGTACCTCCATATCAACTTGACTAGTTGCATGTCGGTCAAGAGTAAGCAACCGGTTAAATGTAAGATGATAAAAAGTCTATGATCCTTTAATATAAAGGCTTACACATTGTTAATTATATATACAAATATAAATGAATAGACAAGAATGGATTATGTGAGTCATGTAATATTCCCCCCACACCAATTACAAAAGAGCAAAACACAAAGACTAACTCTTGTGTTGTCTTCTTGTCAAAATTGAAAATCACCACTTTTGTTAATGCTTTTTATCAAAGTTTTTACCTTTTTCTCACATTTTTGTTCTTTTTTTCAACACCTTTTGATGCTTTTTTTCAATGTTTGACACTTTTTGGACGTTTTCAACACTAACTTAGTAACTTTAGTATTACTATTATTTTAGGAATTTATGGTCAATAAACCTCATTAGTAGGAAATTATACCTAATGTTTGAGTTAGAAAAGTAGAAATTTGGAATCATTTAGACTAAAACTAAAGGAATTTATGTTGATAGATAATCACAGACTTAGACTTCTCTTTATTAATCCTTTTGGGATGACTCCCCCAGGGAAATTGAAATTTCCAGCAGATGTTTTAGCAAGAAAAAAAGACCGTATAGAGATAACAAAAATAACAGACTGGAATATGTCAACTTTTACTCTATGCCATTTCGAAACCTCTTAAATTTTTTCTCTCCAAATGGTATAAAATTGAATAGGACACCTCAAAATGAATGAAAGTAGAGATTTGTACTTGCCAAAGAGAGTTGTGTGGAATCGATCATGTTATTTTAGGGAATTAAAAAGAACATTGATATAGGAAAACGGGTCAGTTTGACCCAAGGACAACATGACGGCTAAAAGAGACACAAAACGACACAACTTTATCTTTGTAGATCTAGGTTGAGTATTAGTTGTCAATTTGTGTCTATATTTTTTCTGTCACTTGGGTCACTGGCCCCTTACCCAGCAGGCCCATTCAGTGATTGATACAAAAGTTTGATCATTTTACGTAGTAGCTAACTTTAAAAAACATTGCAAGATAATATAAAATGTGGCTACAAATCTGTGTTAAACAACAGTGAATCCTGCCCTTAGAGGCCTG
>NC_048409.1:11253867-11256737 GCF_013103735.1 Etheostoma cragini
GAAATGGCAGGTAAGTGTACCTGAGCTAAATGCAGTTTAAAAGTAGCCTAACCATAACTTTGGTGTATGTTGGAGGCAATCTGCAGGAGATCAGCCAGCAAGGGTTTTAACTTATAGACTACTGTGAGTGGTATCGGTGAGGAAGTTAGGGGATAGAAATAGGATTTCTTACACTTCCTTTGTTTACCAAAGTCTCATCAATATCAAAAGTCTCGATAATTCTGCTTTTTATTGTGTGTAGGCTGCCTCGTATTAGTTTCACTTTGGTGGCCAATGCAATTCTCTTTGTGAGGAGGAAGGGCACAAACCAGTCAACCCTCCGCAACAAAATAAGCCTTTAGAGTTTATTATTGTGTAATGTAGCCTAACTAAACATGTGCAATATTAAAAACCTATACATTTACGGTAATACTTTACAACAAGGATACAAACAGATGCAAAAGTAATGCTCAATAAGAGTTGTATGTAGGATGACTATCTGGAAGTTTATGGAATTTGTTATTGATTTATGGGATTAGTTATTGATTCATGAGATTAGTTATTGATTCATGAACCATAAGTCAACGATTTCTAATAATAATTTACATTTGTTATAAAACATGTTAAAAACGTTATTATACACAAAGTTGCCAGTTTACTGGGTACACCTAGCTAAAACGGATCTTTTTTTTTTTAAAGAAAAGTGTTGATCCGACTTTATGATAAATCTTTGGAGGATGTATATTATGGTGCTGTTGGACCTACTCAAATGTGTCTGTAATAGTTTGCCAACCCTATTCATATCAATGAGGGTATGATAGCATTGGCTATTCCTAAAGTAATATGTAATGTTCCAACCTCTGTTGACGTCAGAATTTTTTTGTTTCATTTTCCCTCTTCTAGCCGAGCTTGCCAGGGTGAGGCGGAACTTTGTGGAAAAGGTGGACAAAGTAGTAATTAAGCAGCTCCTGGACGACCTTTTAGGTGATGGTGTCTTGAGTGATGGCCAGAAAGATGCGATACTTGAAGAAAACAATAGTACAGCAGACAAGGCACGCTGTCTCATTGACATAATAAAGAAGAAAGGAGATGTAGCCAGCTTGAAGATGATTGCTCACCTTTACGCAAGAGATTCAACACTTCACTCTGAACTGGGTCTGTCCTGCGGTCCACCAGCGCAGCCTGGTCAGCTGACATGTTTCATCCTATTTGACAGTCATGATTATAGATATACTCAAAAATAAGTACATAATTTTGAAATGTTTGTTGTTGTTCCCAGCTGCAGACCAACAGATGAATATAGTCTGGTCCACGACGCTCATTCCTACCACCGAGGCATTCTGGATGGAGAAAGTGAAGGATGGAAAAGTTAGTCTTTTATGAAGGCAATATCAAATATTTCACATGTTCTTAAATGACAGATTTAACCTCAGCTATCTGCAACAAGTTTCTGTTTAAGAAAGGTGTTGGTAACAAGTGGGAAACATTGTTTGTTTTTATTAAAGTATACAGTGTACATATTTCCAAACATCTGATACATTTTGTTATACTTTTTTCTTTAAATGTGTTTTTCAGACTTACCCTGCAGACAAAAATTCCATTAGGAATCGTGTGGCCCTGCTAATCACTAATATAAAGTTTAAGGGACTAAGTGACAGGAATGGAGCTGACAAAGACGAGGAGAACATGGAGAAACTGCTCAAGGCTCTGGGATACCAGGTGGTAAAATACACAAACCTCACAGGAAAGGTATGTCATTTTAGAAAAAAAAGCAAAATTAAAAAACAAACTCTGCGTTGATATAGAGATGCAGTAACTGACTTTTTGTTATCTCACAGAAAATTGATGATGCTGTAAGGGACTTCTCTGAACATCCAAAACTCAAAGAGACAGACAGTGTGGTGGTGGTTATCATGTCTCATGGGAAACTGGGAAAGGTCCTCGGTTGTGACCATGATGATGAGAACCCAGATGAGTTCCCCATCAACAACATTTACAAACACTTGGACTCAGAGAATTGTCCAGCGCTGCTGAACAAACCAAAGATCATCTTCATCCAGGCCTGCAGAGGAGGTGATCCCGATCTATTCTCACACAACAAACACCAATTTAAAGGAAGTTAGGAGCCTCCTTTTCTTTTCTTTTTCTACTGTACTTAAAGTATGCCTCATGTGTTTCAGAGAATAAAGGATCAGTGCTCCTTAGTGACGGTGCAGGGGTCCGTGATGATGCGTCACAGCCAGGTCCGCCCCTGTGTGCTGACAACAAAAACATTGAGGACGATAATTCGAGATGTGTACACAAAGAAAAAGACTTCACTTGTCTTCTTTCCTCCACCCCCGGTCAGTTAACTACAACATTTTCAGATCTTATTCTACAGCTCATAGAGATACAGAATGAAAATAAACATCAAGAATCTGCATCAAAAACTGCTAAAAATAGTTACTTTATGTAATAGAAATGAAGTATGTTTTCTTTTTCTGGGATTTTTCCTCCAGATACAATATCATTCAGACACAGAGTTGATGGGTCTTTTCTCATCCAGTATATTGTTGATGTATTCAACACCTTCGCCTGTAAGGAACACATTCACGATCTTTTCCTAAAAGTAAGTGGAAAGTAATATCAGTGTGTGATGCATTAACACCACATAGCAAGCTGTGATGATGAAGCTTTGGTTTTAGTCTTTTGCTTAATTGAATGCATTGTTTGTTTCAACCACACAGGTCACGCACCGCTTTGAAGAGCATTTCATTGAAGGCCAGATGCCGAACATGGACAGAGTCTCTCTAACAAAGCACTTCTACTTCTTTCCAGGCCTCTAAGGGCAGGATTCACTGTTGTTTAACACAGATTTGTAGCCACATTTTATATTATCTTGCAATGTTTTT
>NC_048409.1:11258328-11259337 GCF_013103735.1 Etheostoma cragini
CAGTTCTGAAGGCAAAAGGGGGTCCAACCCGTTACTAGCATGGGGTACCTAATAAAGTGGCCGGTGAGTGTAGATTCCCAGTGGTAATCAGAGCACTGGGGGCTGTGACCCCCAAACTGGGAGAGTGGCTCCAGCAGATTCCAGGTAAAACCTCAGAAGTCTGTCCAGAAGAGTGCAGTCCTAGGAACAGCTAAGATACTGCGCAGAACCCTCAAACTCCCAAGGACCCGAGCTTGAGGATGACACATACCACCCCACAAGGGGTGAGAGGGGAGTTTTTAAATTTTAATTAGTAATTATTATTATCGTTGCCGAGAATTTTAACATGTTGAAATTAAAAATGGTATACTACCAAACAAATATATGTTTGCGTATCCCTGTGTGTGTCATTTTTTTTAAATAATGGCCACCCCAGTGTCCCGGTTGAAGCAGCATTAAAACAAGAAATAAAACACAAAAACGCTTTCAAACAACATTGTTAGAGAGGGCAAGACTTCAGAGAGAGAACAAAAAATAAATAAAAGTTTAAAAAAAAAGCAAACTCAAAGGCTGGAGTAACATAACAGGCATCATGCAGCTTTCAATGATCATCGTAATGTATATTGAAAGTGTTTCACATGTATGTATAAGAGCCTTTCAGTAGTGTATATGAGATCGTTTCAGTAGTGTATATGAGATCGTTTTAGTAGTGTGTATGAGGGCGTTTCAGTAGTGTGTATCAGGGCGCTTCAGTAGTGTTTGGGAGAGGTAGGCGAATTCTGAATAAGGTCCCTGACTATGCCTCATAGCAACATCGTTACCATCTCACACATTGTGCAACGCAACTGCCGCTGCCAGCAGGCTGTCAGAAGCTGGGGAGAGCTCATGTTTTTTTTTTTTAAGCAACTTTTTTTTTCTCATGCTACAGTTCAAACACTTCACAACAAATTCAAGAAATGGCAGGTAAGTGTACCTGAGCTAAATGCAGTTTAAAAGTAGCCTAACCATAACTTTGGTGTATGTTGGAGGC
>NC_048409.1:11259437-11266767 GCF_013103735.1 Etheostoma cragini
CAGGCCTCTAAGGGCAGGATTCACTGTTGTTTAACACAGATTTGTAGCCACATTTTATATTATCTTGCAATGTTTTTTGAAGTTAGCTACTTGGTAAATTGATCAAACTTTTGGATCAATCACTGAATGGGCCTGCCGGGCGAGGGCCAGTGACCCAAGTGACAGAAAAAATATGCCAATAGACACAAATTGACAACTAATACTCAACCTAGATCTACAAAAATAAAGTTGTGTCGTTTTGTGTCTCTTTTAGTCTTTGTGTTTTGCTCTTTTGTAATTGGGTGGGGGGAATCTTACATGAGTCATATAATCTATTCTTTACTATTCATTTATATTTGTATATATAATTAACAGTGTGTCAGCCTTTGAAGTACAGGAACACAAACATCAAATTTAAAAACACAAGAAATCTAATTTATAAAATCACTTGGATTTTCTATACAGCCAAAGCAACATTGTTTTTCATTTGAAATGTCTTAAAAGTTACCAGACAGCACTGTCGTTAACTCAGACACAGTGCCTCTGTTAATCATCAGTACTTTAGCATGAAACATTAATAACTGTGCACAACTAAAAAGATAGTTTTGATTCTTAATGTGACATTATAACATTGAATGGGCATTTACCGTACTTTTTGTCCAGGTAGGACACTAACATTCAGAACTATGATGTTTTCAAATGGTTTTCTTGTGCGAATAGTTGGGCTAGGCTGGGGATGTCTGCTGTTCCGACAACAACTATGTCATCCTCTTTTACTTTATGTGTGGCAATGAGTTATCCAAATAAACTTGACTTAAGTTGATTCCTTGGCTTGTGCCTTTGTTTGTGCCTACATGCACGTATAGCTGCAAGCATTTTAACGATTAAAAACATTCCATTTAGACTCATTAACCAAACCCAATAAAAGCAAAAAACGTTTCTGAAGATAAAGAAACATGAGTTAACCAGTAGAACCAGTTTAAAAATAAAAATGGTACAGTATATTATTCTAAGTAGCACAAATACATAAATGGACAAGAGCAGATGATCAGTGTAATGCGTGTCAGTGGTATGTGAGGAGGGTACTACAGGAAGGAGTTCAGAGTCCTGAAGGCTAAGAGAAAGAAGTGGTTTGTGAAGGAAAATAGGAAACAGGACACACC
The DNA here is from genome assembly GCF_013103735.1 of Etheostoma cragini. Lineage (NCBI taxonomy): Eukaryota > Metazoa > Chordata > Actinopteri > Perciformes > Percidae > Etheostoma > Etheostoma cragini. Next base: position 11,260,580 of record NC_048409.1, read on the forward strand.
CCATCCATGTTAGAAATTCCATAGAGCCAAGTAATCAGAATCAGAATAACCTTAATTTGCCAGGTATGAGGAAACATACGAGGAATTTTACTTTGGAACGTTTTCTCACAACGCGCTTACACATACAAAACAACCAAACAATATATACACACACTAATATGTAAATACTCTAAACAGAAACAATATAGACGCATGAGTGCAATGAAGAGTGCAATACAAATAGTTTAAATGTGGAACATAGTTTAAAAGATACTGGGATAAATAGTATTATGTTATTATATTACAATATTAACAGTATTAAAATTATGACCAGCTCTGGAATATGGAATGAGAATGATGAATTGATAACAACTAATAAGTGAGATATGAGAATGGGAATGATGAGTAAATAGTAAATAATAATTTATATGTGAGATATGAGAATGATGAATAGATACTAAATAAGGGAAATGATAAGTGGAACCAGTAAACAGGTGCTGTTTAGAGACAGTGTTACTGGGTTATTGCACAGAATTGAACCTGACCCTGTGGGTAGGAAGTCAGCTGTTCATCAGAGAGATGGCTTGTGGGTAGAAACTGTTCCTGAGTCTGTTGATTTTGGCGTAGAGGGCTCTGTAGCGTCTGCAGGGGAGAAGCTGGGAAGGTTGTGTCCGGAGTGAGATGGGTCTGCAGTGATGATTTCTGCCCGTTTCCTGACTCTGAAAGAGTATAAGTCATGAACGGAGGCCAGGTTGGCACTGATGATCTTTTCTGCAGTCCTGACTGTCCGTTGTGGTCTGCTCCTGTCCTTTTTGGTGACAGATCCAAACCAGAAAGTGATGGACGTGCAGAGGACAGACCGGATGATGGCTGTGTAGAAGTGGACCAGCAGCTCCTTAGGCAGGTTGAGCTTCCTGAGCTGGCGCAGAAAGTACATCCTCTGCTGGGCCTTTCTGATGATGGTGTCAGTGTCAGTGGCCCTAGAGAGCCAGTTGACTAGGCCGACTCATCACCGTCCCAGATGAGGCCAATAACCGTTGTATTGTCAACGAACTTCAGGAGTGTAACAGATGGGTCTCCTGAGGTGCAGTCATTGGTGTAAAGGGAGAAGAGCAGTGGGGAAAGCACACATCCCTGGGGGGCGCCAGTGCTTATAGTCCGTGTGCTGGATGTGATGTTCCCCAGCATCACCTGCTGCCTCCTCAGGTCAGTCAGGAAGTTTGTGACCCACTGACAGGTGGAGTCTGGCACAGTGAGCTGGGAGAGTTTAGTGCTGAGGATGTCCGGGATGATGGTGAATGCCAAGCTGAAGTCCACGAACAAGATCCTCGCATATGCGCCTGGAGAGTGTAGCAGGATGTAGTCCCAAGTTGTCTGCATCATCAACAGACCTGTTAGAGCAAACTGCAGGGGGATCCAGCAAGGGGGGACTGTGATGTGCTTCAGGTGGGCCAACACCAGTCTTTCAAAGGACTTCATGACTACAGATGTCAGAGCGACAGGCCTGTAGTCATTTAGTTTAAAGATGGAGGGTTTTTTGGTGACTGGGATGATTATGGAGCGTTTGAAGCAGGAGGGAAAAGGAACTTCAGATAGCTCCAGAGATCTGTTAAAGATCTGAGTGAAGATGGGGGCCAGCTGGTATAAACAGCTTTTCAGGCAGGATGGTGACACACCGTCTGGGCCAGGAGCCTTGTGGGTCTTCTGCCTTTGGAAGAGCTGACGCACATCCACTTCACAGATTGTGAGTGCAGGTGAGGGGCCAGAGGGGGGGAGGTGACTGACTGAAGTGTGAGTTGGTATGGGGGAGGGGGGTGACTGTGGGCTTTTCAAACCTACAGTAAAAACCATCTAGCTCCTCATCCAGTTGTTGAGGACCAGCAGTGTTGGGGGATAGTCTCCTGTAGTTTGTGAGTGTCTGCAGGCCTCTCCATACTGACCGAGGATCGTTGTTTGTAAAGCTGTTTTCTAGCTAATTAGCATAGCTCCTCTTAGCTGCTTTGATCTCTTTGGTCACTGTGTTCCTGGCCTGGTTAAACAGGACTATGTTCCCAGCTGGTCAAATCAACAAATCAACTCAAGCAAATCAACAGTCGTATAAACAGTCGTCAGGTTTGACTGCTTTGTGTTAGTATTATATGTCAGAGCTTTGCATGTGGGTGGAATTCTGCTGTAAGAAGACTGAACCTTTGGAAGATACCCTGTGGATATGTCTAATTCAGACTGCAGTTGAACAAACCCAAGACTATCATTCAGGCCTTTTATTAAAGTGCATAAGGAAGCCATGGAAAAAATCTGCAAAAGGCATCAAATGACAGATTAAACATTTGTATTGTATGTCACAAAAAGTTAGATTTTATTTCCATAATTTACACTTTCAAAATAACAGAAAACAACAACAAAATTGCAAAAGTTTGGGCACCCTGCAGAGTTATTACCTTGTACCCCCCCACCTTGTTTTCTGTTATTTTGAAAGTGTAAATAATGGAAATCAAACTTTTTTGTGACATATTATATGAATGTCTAATCTGTCATTTGATGCCTTTTGGAGCCTTTTCTTGGCTTCTTTAGGCACATTAATAAAAAAATTTACCTGGGGTTTTCCAAACTTTTGACCCCCACTGTAGCTGTAATGTGTTTTTGTTAACTTAGATTGAGCACTTCATATCTACGTAGGAAGTGTGTCCTCTTTCACAGAGCCGACCAAGCTGCTCACCATGTTTCTACAGTTGGCCAGGACGGACAAACCAAACACTGGCTTTTAACCATAGGTTCTACTACACTCTTGGAATGGGAGGGGTGAGAGGTATTCAGTTGGTTGCAATCTGCAACAGAACCACTAACTACCACTTAATAGTACACCCTGGTTATTTAAGTGAGATTTTAAATTAGAGTTGGGTGGTATCCAAATATTTATACCGTCAAACTTCCTCCTTATTTTACCGCGGAATACAGTATTACTGAGATTAATTAAAAATGATGACCTAAGGCTCAGACGGCAACAACAAATCCCCCCCCCCCCCCCCACTGTCATGTGATGACAACTTCGCATAAGCATTTTTAGGCATTAAATAAATTATAGTTAATATTTTATCCTTGTCTCCTATATAAGTGCATTGCATTTTTTTTAATGATGGTATTGAAAATAATACCGTTGCTATTTTTAAGACCCTGCGGTATACCATATTACCACCCAATCCTATTTTAAAATCAACACTTCTTCTACAAAAAACACTGTTGCCTCTAATAAAACTCTATAGAGTTGGTGACTAGTGCAAAGTTTTCACGACTGAGAGTTAGAACGACCACAGTGATGAGAAGAACCAAGATTTTCCGTTTAATGGACTTAAACGTTGTCTTTTTAAATGTACTTATGTAAAGTAACGGACATACTCTGAAGGGAATTTTTCAGACAATCTTTACTTGAAAAAACAAAACGAACGTAAAGAAAACCAAACCATTTTATCACAATACACCACAAAGGCAACAAGTTGAGTAGGCAACATGGTAACATGTTTGCAGTCTCTGTGCATGTCTGAAAACAGAAAGGAGAGTTTTTTTTTTACACGGCTACTTTGAGTTCATGCTGACACTTTCACTGACTCATGTTCACTCATGAAAATGAACAGTGAAGTAGCTCGACAAAGAATATGCTTAAAGCTCGGGTTTATAAAAAGACATAAAACAACAGTTTGTCACTTACAGACCAGAATTATCAATCCAAACCTGACTAGACTCAATTTATAACATCTTTTTTGAACATACTGGCAGTGTTAGATAGCTTTATATCAGTTTACAGTTTAATACAAAACAAAGACACAGGTGGCTAATAACAAGCACTCATGTTTTCATCCCACAACTCACACTCAGCACGTTCAAACATGTAGCTACAAATAAACACACATATATCCTCTTCCCCATGCTCACGCAACACTGGAGCAGCCGGCCAGAAATGCTGCACAACTGGTTAGGCCAGATGAAGTTTAATACAACAGCATGGCTTCTGTGAACTACAAGATATGACAAGAAAATGTTTGGCATTGTGATGAGCTAACTATCCAACATGTTGTCTGTCCCCTTTGCATTAGAAAATAAAAACTAGGTTCCTGGATAGCTCAGTTGGTAGAGCAGGTGCCCATATATAGAGATTAACTTCTCAACGCAGTGGACCCGGGTTTGACTCTGACCTGCAGCCCATTGGTGCAAGTCATTCCCATTTATTTTCTCAATAAAGGCCTAAAAATGCCCCAAAAACTAATCTTTAAAAAAAACACTACTTTACAGTGAACTAAACCATGCAGGGCTTTTGATGGGAGGTAGAGGACATTAGAGAGAGAACGTTAAAAGAAAAGATTAAGTAAATAAAGATATACAGTAGATCTATAGATAATGTGGCTTTATAAAAACACTGCAGATTAGTGGCCAATAACTTTCCCTTTACAACACAAAATAGACATCACAACTGAATAAATGTCATATTTGGAAGTTGGAATGTATTAGTATAGTGTTACATATTTAGTAAATTCAGGAATTCACTTTTGGAAACATCTTATCGTTGACAACACTCAACACTCAGATAAACAGTTTGCAGCACCACACATTTACAAAATAGCAACTCATGCGAAAACACCTCTGGCCCTGTATGCCGTGTGTAAAATGTGTCGTACAATATAATGCACCTAGATTGCATTTATGAAAACAGGAAACTAAAAATGTAAATCTGTTGTATCTTGTTCCGTTGTGTGTCTATGAGTGCGACTGTGGTTGACGTTTATGCCAGCGTTCCCCCAACAATAGAAGCAATGACAACTCCCAGAATCACACAGCATATGATAATCATAATTTTCTTCTGTAGTGTCAATTGTTAACAAGAACAGAAAAACATTCATCAATGGCAGCAAATGGGGAGCAGAGGAAAACATGTTAGAGATATGACAACACTTAATACATTACAATATTATAATAATCCGAACAAAATGCAGTTCAGAAGAAAAGCCGAAAGTAATATTTGATTTCAATGTAGCTTGGTTATGATGATGTTGGAGTGTGACTGTTATTTAGAAGCATTTCCATATCCTCTACTTTTTGGACCATAAATGGTTGGTTCCTGCATTTTGATCATATCACATCAAACAACATACAGTACATTCACACAAGCCTCAAACGTGAATGGTTCTCATATTTAAAGCCCCTATGTTAAGAATATGGGAACCCTCAATATGGGTGCCATCTGGTGGCAGCAAAGAGTGCAACGTGGCAGACAGCAATGCATGGAGCTACCTCCTGAAATAATAGGATACGACGGAGCCGATGTTCACAGGGATTTTCCTGCAAAAATCTACACAGTGGCTTTAAAGGTAAATTGCAAAACATGTCTTTTGAGCATGCATTCCTCCACATTCATAAACAGCCAATGTCCTACTTTTGGAATCAAAAGTCTTAATCAATTCTTAAAGGAATAGTTTAGCATTTTGGCAACCAATAGTTAAATAAGAGGACTGATACTGTTCTCATGTATGGTAAAAAAAGAAGTCGGAGCCAGCAGCTGGTTAGCTTAGCTTAGCAAAAAGTGAGTAACAGGGACAAGCATCCAGGGTTTCCGCCTCAATTGAGGTTCCTGTACCCGTTGCTGTCGGTGTTTTGATTCTGGGTGACCTGTCATACATTCAGCTCTCCAGGGCTCAAAAACATGCTGTGTTTGCTGGACTTACAGCTGCTAAGAATATTATTGCATCCTGATGGAAACCACCTCATAACTTGTCTGCTTATACATGGATCCTTTCTTTTTTGGATGTGCAGCTCGCATTAATGGAGCCCCAGGAAAGACTTTGGAGACCTGGCTCCACATTGCTGAGTTCTTGAAGTCCCTGTTATAAATATGTGCTTCAGCCTTTACTTCTGTTTGCGTATGTGATTGGTCCCTTGTCTTGTGTCTGTCTGTGTGAGTGTCTGTATATATTATGTATGTGTTTGTTAATATCTGTTGTATCATATCATTCTGTATGTGTTATTTGTAAGCTGGGGACGTCACTCTTTCTGTTGCGTTCTTTTTATGTTTTCCTCCTTCCCGTCTTTCCTCTCTCTATTTTTTGTCCCTGGAAAGCTTGTTTATGTCCCAGTTTTCGCTTGTAATTGTTCAGAATTTCTAAACCAAAAATATAAGAAACTTGATCACAAAAAAGAGTAACAGGGAAACAGGGAAAACAGCT
>NC_048409.1:11266867-11268572 GCF_013103735.1 Etheostoma cragini
TTGTTCAGAATTTCTAAACCAAAAATATAAGAAACTTGATCACAAAAAAGAGTAACAGGGAAACAGGGAAAACAGCTAGCCTGGCTCTGTCCACAGTTAACAAAATCTGCCTACCAGAACCTATTAAACTCACTAATGTTCCATCTTTTTTAATCCATACAAAATTTTGTTTTTAAATACATTGGTCACAAATTGGATTGTAAAAACAAATTGCATTGTAAAAACTTATTGTTGCCAATTTATCCCAGTGGCTACTCAAGGTACTAAAACAACAAAATCCTGTGAAGCCCAAAACACATGTTATCTTTGTATTATACATAATCAGGTTTAATATCTGTAAAACCTTCTCAAAAAGTTATTTTTATGTGCCTGACATCAAAATTCACTGCTCTAGGCCAAGAAATAGTCCAGAATTACACCCATAAAATCAGAATCCTTCCATTTTTGTCGATCCTCTCACCTAATTACTGGAAAAACAACAATGTGTATTTCCCATATGGTAGAAGTATTCCTTTGATGCCTAAAACAAGATAAAGTTAATTATTTTGTTACCGTGACCAAGGACAAAAACATTATCAGGATTAATGTTAGATACATCTGTTAGTATGTGAGAGGCTGGCTGTTCATGAACCATGCTGAGATATAAGCACTTTCAAAATGATTTCGGTCTTTGATTCAACACACGTTTGTTTAGGTTGATATAACCACCAAAAACATGCAAAGCTGCTCAGCCGACTGCAGAACATGCACACTGTAGACTTACACTGTGTGAATTATGACACAGGCACAAAGCATGAGTTAGTTCCTCAGGACTTTTGACTGTAAAGAAGGTTTAGAAAACATATTAAAGAATGTATGAAGAAGTTATTGTTAAATATTTGAGTGCACAGGGCATTCATGCAAGGCTGCTTTATACTTCATGAACAGTTCCTGACTGCCCAATATAGACCCCACTACATAGTACATATTAACTGCCGAACAGATGACTCTAAGAAACAGGCATCACGTCCTGCCCTGTCTGCTCTGTAGGAATATCTTAGAGTCCTAACTGAGTCCAACTGCGAGGCAAATAATGAGGACGGTCAGACATGCTGCAATACAACCTCCTATCAGGATCACCTTCTGGAGGGGAGAATAGAAACAAGGAAGGCAAAGTTGTCAGCAAATGATTCAGTGACTATAAAGAGAGAACGAATGAGAAACAGAGACAGAAGGGAAAAAAGGAAGAGCACAGTCTGTGATTATAAGTGGGGGATAACTATGTGGATGACCCTTGCAGGAGATTGGGGTCATGTAAATGCTATTATAGATATTCACCAATAGATGGCAGAGGTGTTCCACTGTGATCTAAGGAATGCCAGTAACTAGTGAATAACCCTTTTTATGAACTGTAGACCAGTTGTTCCCAGTTGTTTTTGTCTGTCTTATTTGCTTTTAGCCGGGGGTTACATGAGACAATCAATACCACTCTCATGTATGGTTGAATGAGAAGCTGGAGCCAGCAGCTGGTTAGCTTAGAATAAAGACTGGAAACAGGGGGAGCAGCCAGGCTGGGTAACAGAAAACACCCAGCTCCTCTAAAACTCAGTAGTTAACATTTATTGTGTAATCCAAACAAACATTTTGTGGGGTTTATTGATGTATTACTAAGAGAGCTAGGATTTACATTTGTACCACTACCATTTTGCATGGTTCACGTGGGACA
>NC_048409.1:11268672-11285710 GCF_013103735.1 Etheostoma cragini
GGGTTTATTGATGTATTACTAAGAGAGCTAGGATTTACATTTGTACCACTACCATTTTGCATGGTTCACGTGGGACATTTCAGTAATTAATAGCAGTGACAACGATTCTGGTATTGTGTGTGTGTGTGTGTGTGTGTGTGTGTGTGTGTGTGTGTGTGGTCCTGGTCCTATTGTAGTGGGAACTACCACAGAGGTGTTTTTAAGTACTTTGCCCCTGTCCCAAAAATCGTGCAACATACAGTTCATAAACTTTACCGGTGTGTAGATCAAAATGAAGGCAGAATTGAAAAATGGGTGGAATCTGATCAAGAGCGTCAGAAGTAGGAGAGGGGGCCCGCTATTTCACGTCCCTGGCCCCTGAATTTGCATTGCGGCAGGTGTGATCCCCTCACAAGTATAGGACTCGATTAGTTTAACCATTACCTTTAGTTATTTTGTCATCTTTGCCTTCTTACTAACCAGATTTCACAAACCTTTAGCAGAAGGGGGTGTACAGTTGGGCTATTGTTTGTTTGATATTGATATTGATTGACATCACTGATTTAAAATATGTCAAACACACTCAAAACACACATGCTTCACATGCTCCAGATGCAGAATACATGCACACACACACACACACACACACACACACTGAAGACAGACTACAATAAATACATGCAATGTGTCTGAAGTTATTTATCACTTTCATATGTGATAGCATGTTTGTGCACAGGCATGGTTTGTTGTATATGGGACTCACCCTCCGGGCTTTACTCTGGTATTTAACCGCCTTCTTAGTGTCTGATACTGCCCTCTCCACATAGTCTACTGAGTGCTCCACATTGTACTCTATGCGGTCTATCATTTCCCCCTAGGAGAGGTTAGTTACAGAGGAGGTGTGGAAGACATGCGGACAGGAAGAAGGAAGAGGGAGCAGATGTGGATGCAGAAGGATTTGGAGAAGTAGGAGTGGATTCAGATGGAGAGGAGGTGAGGGGAAAAGGGAGGAATAATGGTTGACGATGAGGACAGAAAAAGGAGAAGCAGAAAGGGAGGAAGAAGAAGAGGAAAAAAAGAGGAAATAATTAGTTAGTTGGTTGACTGTGTGCTTCTTAAATCTCACCCGTTTTCCTGTCTTTTTAAACTTTTTGCATTTCGGGATGTTCTCTTTTGCCTGCTCCACAAATTCGTAGGCGTCCAGCACACTTCGCTCAATGTTGTTCACCAGTTCACCCTGAAAAAAAAACAAGAAATGCATTTATTGTGTAGGGATGTCTAGAGCTCCCATTCAGGACCATCTTTAACCACACTGAGATTTAGATCTCATAGATTTTAAGTCACAATTACAACGATGCCTAGTGTAATACTTAATATCTAAGCATAGAAGATAATGGGAAAGACTTGTGTATTGTGAAGAAAAACTATATTAACTTCTGTTTTTGTTTCCTATCTTTATTCATATGTGTTCATTCCTACTAACACTATTATTTATGAAAGCAGCAGAAGTCATTAACCATCAGAATTCATTAACAAAAAAAAGCCTAATATTGCATGTGTTAAAACAATGGTAATAAAATAAAGAATCAACCCTTTTTTTTAAATAAAATACATATTAATATAAACCACGCATTCACTGCAACAATGATGTAAGTTGAAAAAAACATTGTGGATTTAGGTAAATTACCTTTCTGTGTGAGAAGGGGAGCGCTGTTCTCTATTCTCTACAGCTTAGAGTCATTGTGGTGGTAACAGTGTTGTGTGAAAAAAGAGAGAAAAGAGAGTGCAAGCTGATAAAGGCAAAATTAACCAACAATTAAAGCTGTGGCACTCTGATAATAAAGGAAGGGTTAGTCAATTACATTTAGAGTTTTCATAAGCGTGGCAAGAGATTGAAAGAGTTTACACACAAACAATACTAATAATAATAATAATTATTAGACATTTACGCAATTATGACTCCCACACTAACATTATGCCTGCTATTGAATTGTGCTATTATTCATATGACTTGCACGCAAAAATGTACTTCATCATTCATAGCTCACATAACCATTTGCATAACTCACTATACTATTTCTGAGGAGGGAAACAATTCATCTGTGTGTGTGTGTTGGTGTGTTTGTGTGTGTGTGTGTGTGTGTGTGGGGGGGGGGCACACACGTCAGTACAATGTACATTATAAGCTCAGAGCATTTCTGTTCTCTGACAGAATAACATTACTAAGAAATGGGAATGAGAAATTCTGAAAAATCTCCAACTTACAAAGCCAAAGCCCCTGTAAAGTCAAGGTTTGTTTATAATTTAAAACTATAACAGAATTAGCAAATTAATGCAATGCTGTTTAGTATCCTTACTTAGTCCCAGATGTCAGATTTTCCTTTCAGCTCATGAGAGCAGCATGATAATTATGAATTAGAAAAATGGCAGAAATCCCATATACAGATTCCAATCAACTGATCCTTGAGCCAATAATGATCTGTTCCAAATTTCTGTCTAAATTTACTGAGATATTTTGCAAACAGAGAACCAGTTGGAGCTGAAAACATAACCTCCATCCAACTCTGTACTAATTTCCTCTACAACTTTTATGTAAATTAAAAGACTGCTAGTTGCGGTCTGTCTGTGGTGGAATTATTGTCATGACAGGGAGAAGCGGCAGCAGCTGCTGCAGCAAGAGAGCTGGTTAATGATTTTACCATTGTGAACACAGTGTGCTACTGAACCTTTGCATTAGCCAGGGCACATTTCAAACCACTGACATGAAGAAACTCTAAATCTACAAACAGGAACTTAGTGTATCTTCTTTATAATGTCCATGTCGCAGGTGGATTGCCAATTACTGATTGTATTTGCAGGATTATTTTCACATGCATTTGGCTGAGCCCCAAACTACACAGCTGTAGGTACTGAGAGAGGATTGACATTTTCACCTGGCTCTCCACCAGCATGGCCATGTCCATGAACATGTCGTGAAGCTCTCTGATGCTGTTTTCCAGCTTGATGATTTCATTGTGCCGTGTCTCAATCTCATTCATAGCTTGCTCGGTGATGTTGTCCATAATGATCTATGATGGTACAACGGATGGAAAGATTTAAGAGAGGAGTAGAATAAGATTAAAATTCACTCACTCAGGATGTTACATTTGTTGTATTGCTTACCCCCGAGGTAAAGATAGCAGGGTTGTCACTCTCCAACATGCTCTCCAGCTCCTCATTTGTTGTGTTTCTCCCAGCTAAAAGGGCAACCACACACACCCATAAGCATCTATAAAAGCATTCATGTTCGTAGGTGTTGAAGAGATGTACCATGTGTGGATAATACAGTCAATTTAAGCCCAGGAGTTAAGAAGTGTAGGTGCAATGCTATCGGTTTAAGAGGCTTTCCTTACTACGTTGGATAAAGACAACATTAGGAATGACTAATACAACGCCCTAATGATAATAGCCCACCCCCCAAAAGTTTGCCTAAGGATGAATTAGAACAACCGTATGTGACTCTTTTCCACAAGCTCATTTTCTCTCCATCCATCTGCAACCCATACTGCATTTTAAAGTCTTTATTCTTGCATCTTGAACAGTAGCGGATGTGAAAATCCAGATAATTTAGTCTATATCATCATTGGTCTTTGAGTGTATGTGCGTGGTTGTGGATTTTTCAGTGTTCAACCAGGCATCCCAAATGCTTATTTGAATGCAACCTAAAATACAAGCTCAATTGGAAGCACACTTCCGTTGGCCTCCAGACGCACACCTCAACACAACTTCAGTCATATAAACACAGCCCCGTCCAAACATCTACAGCATTACAACTGAGTCATGGTCTGCTCAGCAGTTTATACATCTAACACTTAACCCCCACTCCTTTGACATTATGGCATGTTTTCTTGCCATAATAAGGTCTTCCACATGCAGCTGCTTGTCCAATTAATATAAGAATAATCATACATATAATATATATATATATATATATATATATATATATATATATATATATATATATATATATATATATAATAATCATGTAAAATGACTTCTCGAATGGCTCCCATTTATAGTGTATTTCGCTTTCTCTGTTAATCTATTTGTCATGGTGGATTTTGATCTGTTTTAAAGCTGTGAAGGATTATAGACAAACATGCCAAGGATTCCTTTTTAATTAAATTATTTTATTTTATACTCTTTATTGATCCCCTTTGGGGAACTTACAATTAACACACTAAACACAGGCCTGAAATACAGAACGTCAGAGTGAGTGGGTTGCGACTGCTGAACAGGCGCCCTGAGCGGTTAAGGGGGGTTTGGTGCCTTGCTCAAAAGCCCATTGGCAATAACCAGAAGGTGAACTGGCATCTCTCCAGCTACCAGTTCACACTTGAACCTGAGACCCTCCGGTGGTTATAGAATATAACAAATATATATAGTATTTGTACTACATCACGTCTTTCATCATGTGCATGGCATGTGTCATTAACCTCTTATACTGTTGGAAGAAGAATCAATGAACATGTTGCATGTTTTCTATTCTGTTTTGAACCGTTTCTATATCTGACGCCCCAGTTTATAAAACCTTCCAAACAAGTTTGATTTTCTTGCCTTTAAAAAGACCTGACCAGTAACATATGAAGGTACTGTAGCGCATTTGGGGATGTAAAAAAAAAAGACAGATCACGTAGAATTACTGAGTCAGAAATATCAATCATGTTTGATAGAATCAGAACAGTTTGGGTCAGTCTGAACATCTGTTGTAGCCATTAAGATTTAATCTCATATTTAATCATAGATAACTGTTGACATTTCCCTTCCAACTGTCAGGAAAGGCAAACAAGAGCCAACGGGCCTCTTAATGCATGTCCTTTTTTGAGAGTAACGGAAAGTTAGAGACATCACCACAGCATTTCTTGCCGCTTCTTCCTGCTGATGTGTCTGCTCTTTGTTCCACAGAGAGTTGACCTACTTTATGAACATTTCTCTAACCTCTTCACTACACCTACATTAATATTATCGTGTATGAGTGCTTACTTCGCCTGCAGAGCTACTTCTCTTGGGCCCCATGTCCGCCCCGCTGACACTGTAGGTCACAGTAAGACTCCGTCAGCATCATCTCCAATCTTTTCTTTGCTTATTAAATCCTCTCTAGGGCTAGACACAGTATGTACAGTACAGTACGGTCTCTTCCCCATGAAGACACCCTGTGTCCCTTACTAAGCGCCCCTTGCAGTTCGAGCTGAGACATTAACACAAAGACTTTAAAGAAACGTCATCTGCAAGTTACAGCGCATCAAGGAGCAGGGGTTTCATGTGAAAGCAAGACAAAGCTAATATTAGGAAATGTAAGTAGTGCAACTATGTAAAGTAATCAGAAATGATTTAAAACAATCTGATTTCAGTTCTTACAACTTGCTGAGAGTTCAGTTTTAAACATGGTCTTGTTTAGAAAGAGAATGTACAGTGTGTCCTTGTAATTGCCTAGGGCATAAATGCTGCTTATATGTGAACATATTTTCCCTCAGATTGTTTGATTTGAAGGATTGTTAAAGGCCTAAAGAGGTTCAAGTATTGGAGTATTTTACAAGATAAAAAAGCAAAAAGGACAAGAGAAAAAAAGCTTTTTAAAAAGACTAAAAGCACTAGTAGCTCTGTCTCATTAGCTTGCTTATGAGTTAATGTAGTGATATCTATTGTTTGAGTTCAAATGCGTCAAGACCGCTCGAGCTACAGCTCCAAGGGAGACTTAATTTTTTTGAGAAATATCTGCAGAAAGCAATGAAATGGAGGCGAACAGCTAGCTGGCATAGCTAAGATAATTGCTTTTGGTAGGGAAGCGAATCTATGTTCCCAGGATATATGTTCCCCGGCTTAATATGCTTTTATGACACAATAACAAGACCTTTTAAAGGTTTTAATATTCTCAGCAATGTATGCTCCTTTAGGACAATTTTTTTAATCCCCCACCTACAACTGTTATCTTACTGATATACTCTTAGAAACACCCTCAATAGGGCCGCAAAAGTTTTAATTTCTCCCTTTTTAAAAATATTGATATCTCCAAAGTGGCCGGCCAATTTTTAGCATTTGAACTGCATTTGAAATGGCCATCTCCCTTGATGATTAAGTCAAGAATATAGCTTTCAGTAACCCGGAAACCAGATTAATCTGCCATCTTATGTTTCATTTGCATCTGGCCACCTCACATTTATATAATTTCAACTGAAGAGAAACTGAATGGACCAATCACAACCACTTGTCTCACAATTTTATATTAAATTGCATCCAGAGGCATTTTGGTCGGTCCCTTTGGAAATAAAAAATGAACTGAAAGGTTCCAGAATAATTCACATTTGTGCATTAGTCCCGCTATGCCAATCTAAGACGTTGGCAGTCTCTTACATTTGCTTTTATCAAGAACATAGGACCATGGGCACATAGGGGTTAACCCTGTTGGGGAAAGCGTTATATTTACTGTACAGTCATAAAAATGGTGTCTATATTTTATTCTAACTCTTGGCAAAAAAGTAAGCAAGTATGTATCCTAAAAATGTAAAGTGATTAAAACACACTGGACAATTCATGTTCATCTATAATATAACTGTTTAGACCTTAACAACTACTGTAGCTTTGTCAGATATCGCTCTGATTTTTCTCTCTGGGCCTCCAGCAGCTGTGGCTCCTGGGAGATTGTGAAGGCAACAACAAAACCTCTATTTGTTACCTAATCAAAGTGTATGTGAGTGTGTGTATGTGCATTGTGTTTATATGTGTGATAGAGGCCCCAGTGCAGAGCAGGTAGGTATATGGTGAGTGATGATGCTCAGGAGTCAGCGCCGATGATTGCCTTCATGAACAGAATACTGATGAAGCTGTCCGTTTACCACTGCATAAATGTCCATGTATGTTTCAGAGTGTACTTTTATTCATTTATTGTTACATAAACGGTGCCCATTGTGTCTTATCCAAACTTCATATTCATATCAAAGCAATGAAATTCAGTTAGTTGTGGTTAAGTGGTCCCGCTGTTTCATTACCGTGCTTGAGATTCTACTCATGTTTAGCAATGACATTTTACAGATTAACAAATGAGGGGACACAAAGAGGAGCGAGACCACATTCACCACATCACTGTGATCAATTCCCTATTCTTCTGGCCTCTCTGATAAAAAAGAATCCCTCTATTATTAAGGCTTATACTACAATATTAAAGAGGGTCACAGTTAGAGTTGAAGGACAGAGAAGAGTGACGATGAGTCATGGATAATTGTGAAGAAGAAAAAAACAAAGGCACTCTGGTGCTACTCTAACCTATTTAGCTCACTTTCCACGCAGACGTACAAACACACATTCACACACACACACTTCTTGCCTTTTTTTAAAGCCCTGACAGGCTCCGAGGGAGGCTCTTATTTGTAACCATGGAGACCCAAACCCTGAGAAGCCTAAAATGAAGCCAAGAAATATCACTACACCCGCAGCATTTATGGGCTATTAAATCATTCATACGATGTTGCTACGAGCAACATTATTTCATCTCAACTGTTATGTAACACAAATGAAGTGACCCCCCCCCCCCCAAAGAACAGAATGAAAATGCAAACCACACAAATATTCACACACACAGAGTGAAAGAGCTTCTGTTCGCTGCAATTTCCTCTGTAAAGGAATGAGAAAAGCATGTATCTAACATATATATTTATAATGACATACACATGCAGCTGCTATAAGATATATTTATATATATTATGTAGGTCAATCTGTGTACTATTCAGGAGGAATATGTTGGTGTACAGCTGAGTCTTTTCCCCCGGCACTGTGAGGAACTAAAACATGATCAAATGTCAAAGAGGCCCTGCGATGCATGTGACCAAAAGCCAATCCAACCTACTGGGCCTGCCTTTCTGCTTTGGAAGCAACTAACTGTGTGATATTCTCAATCAATAATACACAAAAATGCTACACAAGGGGATGAACAGATGTGCTACTGTTATTAATCTCCAATGTGCTACTTTGAGAACATGAAAGATATGTGCCTTTAAAGGAATAGTTTCACATTTTGGGAAATGCTGGTATGCTTATTTGATTGTTTGCTTGCCAAGAGCGAGATAAGAAGATTGACATAACTCTTACATCTTTCAGCTGTTAAACTGGAGCCAAGAGATGATAACCTTAGCTTAGCATACAGTAAAGAGTGATAGCAAGTAAGAACAGCTGGCCTCACTCTGCCTACCATCACCTTTATACGTCACTCATTAACATGTTGACTCTCATTTGTTTGACCTGTATAAAAAGTGTGAACATCTAGTGTGGTTTACACTTTTTTTAATCTATTTATTATATTTACATAATAATGTTGTGTATCACCAAGATAACATGTTATTTGTAAGCTTTAGAGACGCTGCTAGGCTGATTTTGTTACCTTTGGATAGAACCAGCTGTTGATGGAACCAGCTGGGTGGCTTTATGCTAAGCTAAGCTAACCGCCTCAGGCTTCCTAATTACCGTGGAAACTCTTGGCAAAAAATAAGTGTTTCCTTTCTATAGCTTAGCATCTCATTATGGAAAAAATATTTTAATTTATTTTAATCACTGTTATTAATGAGATAAGATACGGGTCAGTTATCAAAACTGGTAAATAATACAGTGTATTATTAACGTTTTAACTAAGTGCATTTAAAGTGAAGCCATTTCATTTATAAAGAAGAAACCCAAAGGGTTGATGCAAATATATTTGGACTTGGGTTTACCCGTAAAGGCGGAAAAAAAGTGTTGTCTTGATAATTACGTTTACAGTATGTCACAGGGTTGTTTCATGTTTATCTTATTTCTGTATTCATAGGTGAATGGTGAAGGGAAGCAGCAGAGGAAATATTGATATTCAGTCTGATAGACCAGCCTAGGTTTCCCTCTGTGTGTGACACGCATTGATTCACACACAAATAAGTCAAAGAGGTTGGCACAACAGAAACACAGCTCTCTTGCCATATAACCCCAAAGGAATTCAATTGTGTTAGATCAAAATCAGGACAAATGTAATCTGAAGGAAAAGCTTTAATAGATACTTGCAATTTTGTTTCCTCCAAAACCAAAAACTGCATTTATTTATTTGCCTCATACTCATAATGTCCCACCTCTCAATCCATCTCCGTACTCTCCCTGCATGTCTAATCCCTTCCCTGACTACAAGTAATATCAGCTAAGGCCTCCTGTGACTCTGCAGATGGCCAAAGAAAATTACATCTGTGCCAAGTGCCCTGCAACATAACTGCTCCTACTCGCCTCTGCTGTTACCACTAAATGAGTCATATTGTTCTGGTCTGCATGTGTGTGTGTGAATTGTGTATAAGGTGACTGTATCACGGTGACTGTTAGGGGCAGCTGGCATGGTGCAGCCTGCCAGGATGCCGTGGCAGAGGCCGTGGCAGGGTCTGGTCCAGGAGCTCGGGGCCTGCAGCTAATACCTGTCAAGTCATATGACACCTACAGTGTGACACGAGAGTGATGAGCTTCTATCAGAGCTGCGGCAACCTGGCACGTGCATATATATATGGGTGTAGGTGTTGGTCATGTGGTGTTTTGGAGTGGTTTAAGTGGTTTTACTGTGAGACTGGTTGTTTTGGTACACACTAAATGAAATACTGTATGGATTGGATAAACTGAAATTTTCTATAAAGAAAATGTTTAAAGGACAGTTTGTTGGGGGAGGGGGGGGGCATGATACCAGTTGGATGTACTCCTGGTTTTATTTGATGCTGTAACTGATGTTGTCACATATACATACTAAGTGTTGTGCATTTTGTTATGTTTTATGTTCAAGTCTTTGTTCTGTGTTTTACCTGTCCGCCAGATAAATTCCACTCTGGGACAATACAGATGAAGTTGATGCTGAAGTGAATAAACAGCAAACAGCTTGGAGCTGAGGTTTATTATTTTTACCACCCATTTTAAAGCCTCTTTTTTCCCACTAATAAAAATTGTAAAAAATAGTTAATATGTAAAATTCTGAACTTGTTTTTTTTACATCAAACTGCAGCCGGCACGCAGCTAGCTAGGGGATGCTTTAGCCTCGTCACAAATCGGTGTAGTTCCAGGCAAGAATTTTAGTATTTCTTTGGATTTAAAAAAAAAAAAAAAGTAAAAGTCAATTACCAGCTCATTGGATCTCAATACAATACCTGGCTGCGTGCTTGTGCCACCTGTATACCCTATGACGTGTGTGTGTGTGTGTGGGCTGAATGTTATTAATTTCTTTTCTGACATTGTGATAGCCTTTTCATCTGAAACATTATTACCAGTGCACAGTTGTCTAATTATGCATATGGAATAAATTGACTTCTTGTTGTTGTCATCACACCTTGAATGTATTGTGCTGTTATACATGTAAATGTGGCTACATGGGCGCTGTCCGGTGCTGAAGTCTTTCACCTTTGAACATTAAAAATGTTTTTGTCATAGCCTTTTGGTATTCTGTATAAGGCTTATAGCTTTTTAGATGAATATTATTTGGCTAAATGCAATTAAAAATTACATTTATATTGTTGTATGTTGCTGTTGTTATAATGTTTTCTTAGCAACCCACATATCCCCCCCGGACTATAGTATTTTTCTAATTGCACATTGCATCTAACTAATAATTGGAGCATGATGAAGATAAATGATGATAATGGATAAAAAGATGTGCATGGAAATATATGAAATATGACTTTTTTTGTCTCATTTGGTTTTGACAAAGAGCTAAAGAAGTTGTAAAGAAATCATGAACAGCAAAAGTTTCACCCAATTTACAGTGACCCTTGTTTGAAAGGTATGTTGTCAAATCATTGCACATAAATAACACTTTGTTTTTGGTATAAGTTCGTGAATCTGTTTACGATTTTAAACTGCACAATACTATGATTGGGAAGAGATTCTGATGTGTTTCTAATGTAATTCATACAGTGTTAATATGTGTGCAGTCATTATGAAGGGTGGTGGAGGGTTTAGTCTCCCAGGTTTACTCACTGATCTCCAGCTGTCTCTGAATGCGTCCCTTGCAGCGCTCCCTGTAGTCTGACTGGGTGGTGTTGTATTCTGACATCACCTCGACAAACTTACGGGACAGTGTGGAGTGCTGGAGACACAGCGAGGAACAACAACAGCAGTAGACACAGTCTTGATAAGTCATTTAATTGTAAATGAACAGGGGTCAGCCAGTGTTGCTTTGTCCTCATTTCATAATACATATTCATTTAAAGTTAGTTGAGCATGTATTGTGGTCACACTGAAAAGGTGACACAGTTAAGGAAACTCAAAGTAGTCAGTTAAGCATATTAAAAATGCTAGATTTCTGAATGTGTTGGTTGGCCCACAATGCTCTGGACAGAGGAAATGAGGTGCTGCAGGTAGTAATTAGTAGTAATGGGGAGATTTTGGCATCAAAAAATAAAATTTTTATAAAACATTTTACTTTTTCTTAATAATGTTGGGCGCATAGTTCCCGTCCACGGGAGATAAACTCGCCGTTTTTCGTAAGTGCTGACTTCTCTCATAAATTGTAAGCATTAAACCGTCATAAACATGCTCATGCCATACATCATTTGAAAGCTTAAAGTCTCCTGATTCCATAGAGCCCACACACGAAGCAATAAGGTGACTCACAACGGTTATAATCATGTTCTGAAGTAAAGAAACACAGAAAGATTTGAGTCTAATCGAGTGTGTGTTTCCTACCTGTCTCCTCGTGTCTTTAACCACAGCGGTGAAAAATCGCCAAAAACATTAGTTTCCTACATCGAAAACACCCTAAGGTGTTAGAATATCCAAGCCTTGTAATCCATAATTATCTGGTCCCCTCACAATCTTGTAGTTTCAGCCCAAGTTTTGACGTAGAGAAATCTAGAACCATTTCTTGGTTTCAATCGTGTGTATCTTTTTCCCTGGGCACGCTACAGAAAAACCAAAGACACCGTTACA
Organism: Etheostoma cragini; assembly: GCF_013103735.1. NCBI lineage: Eukaryota > Metazoa > Chordata > Actinopteri > Perciformes > Percidae > Etheostoma > Etheostoma cragini. The sequence goes on from NC_048409.1 coordinate 11,280,595, forward strand.
TTCTCTGGCTCGTGCAGATTGCAATGAACCTTGTTCCCAGCCAATAGCATCAGCTTATCTCAAGATACCCCCAAGCTAAGCAAATGAAATCTCACACTCCCCATTGGGCCCACGTGGGAAAGATTGACAGTGGAGCCCACAAATTAGAGGATAAGGTCATAAAACTGGCATCCCTGTGTAGCCAATAAGAAGACGAGTTGATTGATATCAAACATGGCCAACAAAAACTATTCCTGTGATCTCTTACAGCTGTCTCAAGGCAAAAATATGGCCTTCTGATGGCATTTCACCATTTCATGAAATTATGATTACTTATTTCTATAAATCTATGTATGTACTTCTTTCAGACATATCTGTGAGTGATGTGGATGTGTTTTTGTATTTCAGAAGTTTTGTATTTAGCACTTTTTTGGCTTTTTTAGAAATAAGAAATAAGACAAACGCACAGACATATCTGTAGAAATACATTCATATAAAATCCATTTTATAAGTAATTTTTTTCTGGATCTTTTCTGTTCTAAGTTAAGACATGTGGCTAGAGTACTATTTTAGTATATAGCCCATGTAATATGCTTACAGTAGTGCTTTTTATTAATTTTTCAGATGATTTACTTGGACGGAAATAGAAATTCTGTGTTCTAACCTCTATAGCTCTGTGTCAGTAAGGCCTAGTGTCACACTGCCACTAGAAACAACAAGTTGAGAGTGTTAACTTCCCAATGAACTCAGGGTCATCCCAGAAGGCCAAAGCATGTGGAAACTACAGCACTTTTTTAAGGGTAAAAATTTAGGCGAGAAAATCCTATATTTTCAAGTGTCTCTGAACTGTACCTGTGTCTTGCGTATCCTCAGGTCAGCTGATGCCTTGTTCTGGCTTTCTTCTTGTTCAATGGTTTGCTGAATACCTAAAATTTAAACACAAATGTACATTCAATTACAGAGTGAGTGCTCTTCTTAAAAATTAACACCAAGACAAAGAAAATACTACAGACTGCAGTGCTGTTGACAGCTTCTAAACATGCATTACACCACACGAGAAAAAAGTGTTACATACTGTAACACACTGATGATGTTAGTGTTCTCAGAGCCAAGTGTTAATCTGGGGATGGCACACTTGTGCCAGAGGAAAGGTGATGAGGTTTATAAATCAAAAAGAATTGTATTGATTAGAGCAGAATGTGCTAAGGAAACCTCATGGCCATCTGCCAAAACACTCTTTTTTTGTTTGCAAAGCTGACATTTTGACCTGATGGTGGTGTCAGATGAAAAGAAACATCATTATTCAATTTCAGGAGATCATTATAACCCACATTGGTTTTTTGAGACACCTCAGTGTTTCCCCACACATAGACTAATCTGTGGCGGTGCGCCACACAATCAACACCGGCTGCCAAACAATCAACACTGGCTGCAACACATTGCGTTTCATTATTATTTTATTTGTTTTAACGCTATTTAAAACACACATTGGTTCAGCTGCATTTCCTTTCCCTGCTCTCCTCAGTCTCTCTGTCATTCTACACACACACATAAACAGACCCTCCCCTCCATGCACACATCTGTCTCCATGAAAATAGTGTTGCCAATTTAGCAACTTCGTTGCTAGATTTATAGACTTTTCAGACCCCCCTTAGCGACTTTTTTTCAGTATTTAATATTGTCCAGCAAGCACGCAAGATATGTTTCTCCTGTGGCCACCAAAACAGTCACCTCTCTCTGAATCTGTTTTGTGAGGAGCAAAGAAGCAGAAGAATTTTTGTAGAGTTTCTTTTTTTACTTCAAAAGATAGGCTACCCAAGTAATAATTATGAGATAAAATCAATTCGTGTATTGAATTTGTGATTTGGCTAAAGATGTCTGTTTCTTTCTATCTACTTTGTTGACACAAACACTAAGCTTTATGCAAATGAATGCATAATGATGGCACACATATGCAAATGAGCACATGGCGTCATTTTATAACTCACAGCATAAGTAAAACAAAAAAAGTGTCTTAATTTATATCTGCAGGACAATGATAAAAGGTGTGCCAAAGCAGGTCTGCTAAATATAAATTCTTTAAGATATTCCTAGATCTAACAACATTTTCATCTGAATAGTTTTTCTTCTGTTTTTGAAGAAATTCCCTTACTGAATGCATTTGATTGGATATTACTGCAAAGCAAAAGAGTAAATAATGTTAGTCCATTTTGAGGATCTATCTCAGGGTGCAGTTTGACAAAGAGGTCACGCATGCATGCACACAAACACACGCAAAGGTATCCTGTGGCAAAAACTGATGAGAACTTCAGTGACACCATTAGAGAGGCTTGTGATGCAGAGCCTGTACCGCCCAATAGCACTTGTGTGTATCAGTGTATGTGTACACAAAACTGTACATGAATGTGTGTACCAGTAGGCACGCCAGGCGAGAGATTGGGACTATTATTGTTTTGTGCACTGAAATTGTGCTCCACTCTCCTGGAAGATACTGTATACAGATATTTTATCTCTGACCTCGATTCTTCAACACCTCAGTCCCAGGGAGGCACACAACACTGTCAATAGTATCTTACATAGCAGACATTTTGTTATGTGATGGACACATGTAAATATGAGAACATTTTCATATGTGCCAGAAGAAAAAGAAAAAAGGGGAAGATTAGCAAGCTGCCAGTATTGGAAATTCACTAAATGAGATTGGTGAACACAAGAAGTATCTATGTCAGGGGGCGGGATCAAAGACCAACTACACATCCTTTATGGCTGCACACAGTATGTTACTGAAACATTAGTCAATTGTGAAGAAAATCAGTGTGTGCTTGTGCATATGAATCACAGCCACCACCTCTGTGGCGAGTGACACTAATCAGTCTGCCCACTGCAGGACAGACTCTACGAGTGTAAACTGAGTTTGTCTGTTAGCTGCCAAATGCTATACAGTTTACCATCTCTTCATGTCTCACTTGTGACTCTCTGTCCTCTCCTGAGAAAGCACCCAGGCCGACACGTCCCATAAAAGACAAACGGCTGCACAAACTCGTTATGGATGTATTCGTAATACTTTGACACAAATTTCAGGGCAGCAATTAAGGATTATTTTCAGTCTGGATTAATCTGCCATGTATTTTCTTGATTTAACAATTAATCCTTTGGTCTGTGAAATGTGTGTTAAAGTTATGAAAATAGTTGCTGATTAAGTTTCTGTTGATTGATTGTCAATATCGACAGTGGTGGAAAGTAACTAAGTACATTTACGCAGGAAGTCTACTGCACTGAATTTGGATCACCTGTACATTTCATGAATGTTTCCATTGTCTGCTACTTTATACTTCTTCCGCATTCTACATCTAAGTGGTTTTTTTACTCCACTGCATTTATTTGATACCTTTAGTTACTTTGCAGATTCAGATAAAACACATATGTAATCAAGAAATAAATTATGATGCATTCTTATAGGTTAAGGCAGCACTTTATTGATCCCTTGGTGAAATTGTACATGAACTTGAAAAATAAGACCCACCTTTACCAGCTATAACCCCAAAGTAATCTACAGATTAATGCATTACTAATTATAATTCAATAAAATTATATACACCACGGCATTTCAGTTAATTAAAAATCCCTCATAGGGGAGTCAAAAGAGCACAAAATGCTTAATTGTAAAACAGTCAATTATACTGTGAAATTAGCAAAGATTTTCTAATTACAACTTCAAACACAAAGATGAGCTTGTATTTCATGTTTCATATTTTTGGCTGCTGATCAACTCGTAGCAATTTGACAATATTGGAAATGTTGTGTACTTAACATGTAATTATTTGAACACAAACAAGCAAAAGGGTTTCACTGACATAAAAAAATAATAATAATTAGCTGAAGCTCTAGCAGGAGATACTCACTCTTTAATTTGGAGCGTATTTTGTTGGCAAACTTCTTGATGTCTGCCATGAGATCCTCCAGCTCGGCCTTAGTTTCTGAGGATAAAAAAAGAAAAGCGGAGAGAAGAAAAGAGATTACTGGACTTAACTAACTTAACTAACTTACTGCCTTTCACAGTGTCACTCCCAACAGGGACAAACAATTCATCAGCTTCAGTCCACAGCAGCACATCAAGTCTTTCTTTGTGCTTTCTCTTTTGTAAAAAGAGTCCCAGCATCCTTCACTTGCCTCCTTCCATCCAGGCCCACACCCTCAAACATACATACTGTACTGTGAAGACACAAAGATGGAACTCATGTGGGTTGATGGGTGTACAATATGTGGGTGCTGAGAAGTAAGATTTGCTATTTTGGTGACCAGAGAAACAAGTGAAATCACGATGGAGTACAGCAGAAGCTGTAGTAGGGCAGATTTCACTGATACAAACTGAATCATCAAACTAGTGACTAGACACTGGTGATGATGGTGAAAGAGGTGCAGAGGGTTGGCTGAAGATCTGGACAATAGAATGTGGAGCAGGACTTTAGATGAGCTCAGTGGAAGGAACACTTGGCACTGGGTGTGATAAAGACTCAGAGGTGAATGGAGTGGAGAAGGGTCGTGTCGGTTCATACTGAAATGAAAACTCACAGCAGCAGAGAGGAGAATAGTTTTAAAGTTTAACAGTATGATATATGATTGGCTTAAGGAGATTGCTGAAAATAATCTGGATGTTTTCACCTAGAGTGAATGCACATAGGGAACATACAGTATAGGATATTTCATGTACATCGTCAGGGAGATAGATGGTTTCACACACACACACGCACACGCGCACAAACACACACGCACACGCACACACACACACACACACACACACACACACACAGACACACACACACAAATTACCCTGGAGCATTAACTGCCATCTTTAGCACATTGAAAGAAGTGAGAAAGTGAGTCATTTATCATCTTAATGCCATAAGAGAACGAACTCTCCATATGTTCCCAATCCCCAGGAAGCCAGTTTCTTTTTCCTGCATTTTTAAAGCGGCATAAATCACAAAGATAATAAGAGATGATCCTACTACTTTGCACATATTTAGCGATAAGAAAAAAGCTTAAAAATGATTAGAACTTTACACTCACCGGCCACTTTATTAGGTACACCTGTCCAACTGCTCGTTAACACTTAATTTCTAAGCAGCCAATCACA
>NC_048409.1:11285810-11348838 GCF_013103735.1 Etheostoma cragini
GTTCTGAAGGCAAAAGGGGGTCCAACCCGTTACTAGCATGGGGTACCTAATAAAGTGGCCGGTGAGTGTATATTGTTACTTATGATACTTCCCTACAGATTCAAACCTACTTTATATGAATCTTGTCCTTGGCAGTTTGAGATACAGTATCACACTTTGACAATTACAGTAAAACAGCCCAGATGGCTAGCACATTGAGCTGAAAATTCATAAACACAAACATATAGAAATAGTTGGATCCACTACTGTATTATATAAGAAGAGACATCATTTTATTCACATTGAAGGATATGTCATGAATCCCAATCAGAAGCTCATACCAAACACTAGCTGGGATAAACCTTCTGACTGATAACATCAAATTATTGCAGCTCAGGGGAGATAGTGAACCTGTTTCACAACGATCATCAAAGTACTACAAGCTTTTGATCTGCTTCACAGACGTATTTCCATATCAGCAAACACAGCCTGTGGTACATGCAGCCTGGCGGGACAAAGCACTGGACATGCAGAGTACTAACCAATAACTTCAGACTCATTCCCAGAGAAAATTACATTATAGACAGGTTTATTTAAATGTAAGATGGCTGGAGCATGATGAGCATAAGCATAATGTTTTTTTGGACATTATTCTCTGCTGAGAGAGGAGGTGACAGCAAGGAGCAATGACATGCATGCCATATAAGGAATGACTTGGCTGAATGTCTACCATTCACTACTTTTTTTTAGTATAAAGCAGTTCAAGGTGCAATATACAGTGAAAGTATCAAAACGCTCAATCCACAAATAAATGCACAGCCAGTATTTAGAAACGATGCCTTTAAACCAGCTGTCAGGACTTCCGTACGGTTGTGATATCACACCTCTACTACTTACAGGTAGAAGGTGCTGCTACAGCGCCTTTATAGTCATTCCCTGGATACAATCACGTTGCAGAGACACAGAGCACAGATGTGGAGACCCCTGTTTCTAACCAATCAGAGAAAAGGCCAGGCTTTTCCGGGAGGGGGGCTTAAAACAGAGAGTTTCAGACAGATGGTGAAAATACTAACGAGTCTATTCAGACAGACAGCATTAGAAAAAAAATGTTGTTTTTTAACAATAAAGCATATAAACATGTTCTAGTAGAAACCCAAAACAGAAGTGTTGACCTGAAAATGAGCCTAATATAGCACCTTTGAACATACTGTATGTATTTTGACCATGAGTTGCACTATAAAGCAATGTTTTTTTATGAGTGGGTCCCCATCTTGCTTTTTGTGCGCACATGCATGCATGCAACCATAAATGAGGTAATACCAGTTTTGCAAAATTTGTCTGGCCTCAAGGACACACACTAGGGGTTTTGGTCAGTAACACTGAGTTTCCTTTTGCCGGAAAACTCCCCAGGGTCCCTTTAAAAACTTAAGTAATGCATAGGAACCATTATGATATGCATTAAATCTATCAACAAGCATAAGTGGGATGCAGCTAGAAAGAGAAATGGGATGCTATGAAATTATACACTAATCATGGAGGAAATACAGAGAAGCTAATCCAATCGGACCAATACACAAGAAACAAACAATAAGTAGGTGGAAACATAAAATGTCCAATTCTAAAGAGATAATGTTTTTGTGCGCAAGTCATTCATTCTAAAACAAACCCTAGCAGCACTACCATATTCTTGTTATACTTTGGAATAAATGTGGAAGTGTCTCTTGTCAATAATTTTGCTGCCAATGGCAAAATATGCAGTATACAGAGAGCTGGTGGTCAGAGTCCGAGCTGAAGCGTTGGGCTGAGGCTCTCCTGGCAAAATGAATAAGCAGTGCTCAGTGGGGTGTGTGTGTGCGTGTGTGTGCATGCCTGTGTGTGTGTGTGTGTGTGTGTGTGTGTGTGTGCGTGTGTGCGTTTGCGTGCATTTTTCCTAACACAAATTAAAATTCATATATGTGTCCACTTGTGCACAGCTTCAGAAACACATAGAGGTGCAAGGGTTGTGGGAAAGTGTTGCTCTCACTCCTGTGTAACCATAGCAACCTCTAGTATCTTGCTTCATGAGGTCAGCTGCATCGGCATCAGAGATAATGACATAAAAACTGAGCATAGGTTTTGGGCGTGAGTAGAGTGTGTGTGTCTGTTAAGGAGTTAGATTAGATTTCCCCCTTGTGGTTACCAAACAGAGGAGGCCAACCTGCTCAATCAAGTGTCCATTCAGGCACATTATTGGTTGTCTGAGAGGATGAGAGCAGACACTGATGAATAACTAGAGGGAAAAGTGAGATGGTAGCAAATTAGAGGGCAAAACTGAGGAGTCAATTGAGCTGTGGTTTCACAATTCATCCCTCTCCCGGGCGCTCGAAGGAAATCTTCAGGTCACGCATGTTGCCATAATTAAGACTGTGTTGCTATAGCAATGTGTGCAGTCGGTCCTCTTGCCTGCGTCAGATTGTTTCAAAGTGGCAGAGGGAAAGAGATGCATAGAGATGCTTAGAGGCAGGAAGAAATGCAGAAAATGTGGAACATAGAGAATGGCAGAAAATGAATGGTATTACAGGATATTTATCAAAATGTAATTAATCTATTTTTAAGGATTAAGGGCCTACTGTTTTAGGAATTGGCCAAGCATTTAAAAAAAACTGAAACAATATCTTTGTGAACTGCTTTAAAAATTAGGACATTGTAGTTACATGCATCCACTGCATGCATCGTCGACTACCAGAGCACCAGGACAACTGTGAATATGACTATTCCTACAGTTGGCAGAACACTGGGAAAGAAATTAAAATCCCCATGTTTGTCCTGACAAAATGAAACCAGAATGGCAATCAATGCAGAGAGACAAAGTAGAATAGCTCATTTAACATTTCACAATTTCAGTCAAACAAAACTTCAGTTTTAGGGTTACAGATCTGGTGGAAAAGGTCAAAGAATCAGAACAGCAAGGAAGATTTTGTTGGGAAAACTATTACCCTCAAAACAAACCGTATTTGTTAAATCAACAATACCGAAAAAATATATAATTGCTGCGCTCAACACCTGTAAAGACATGATTGGATGTTAGCTGGTAGCCAGGCAGCGGATAAATGAGCCAATGATTGTAAAGCATGAATTAAGTTGATGGAAGGATCTGGAAACTAGAAAGGTCTGAGGGCCTGTGGTGCCCAGGTCAATAACACTGAAGAGGCCTGGAAAAGAGACGGGGAGAGGAAGTGAATGATTATATTTCCCAAAATGTCAAACATTTGCTGTAGCAAGCATCTAGTCTCACATTGTCAGACCTATCTCCATAGATCTACATCTACACCACACATTCTGGGATGGGAGAAAAAAAAAACACAGGGAGGTGTGCATTTCTTTAAACAAAAAACAATCATCTTGGGCGGTGCTAAGTTCTGGACGCAGCGAGGGCGGCTCTGTAAAATGGTCTTGGGAAGGAACTTGTTTTGGTGGAACATTTGCACCCCGCAAATGGTTAAACATAGTTTGTTCTTACTGGTGTATGGCTGTGTGTACTTTGTCCATAGCAATCCTGCCAATCAGTCAAAAAATCATCCCAGTTAGAGAGCAAATGCCAGGAACATACTTCTTATAATCTTTAAACTCTTTCACCAAAAGAACCAAGCAGGCTTGCCTTGTTGCACTATCCAGATATTCATCAATGCAATTTTCAGCGTGTAGCTTGCTAGCTCGAAGTTTGTTGTTGTTGTTTCCCAAAGGGAAAGGATTCTGAGACCTGCAACACACAGCGTGCGGAAGGTGAGGAGCATCATCGAGGTGAAGTACTTCTGTTGATCCAGAAAAACCTACACCTAACACTGCACCTGAAGGTCAATATCACATCTAGCATGGTTGGCACCATTCACCAAAAAGGTGAAGTATACTGGTATTTCTTTAGTCTTCAGTCTTCGCAAACACAGCAGATCAGATAGTGCCAGCAGTCGTCTACAGATCAGGATTGTACCTACGTCACTCAGTAGCATATTACTGAGATTTGGTAAAAGATGAACACCCTGGAAGTTCTGGAGAATTCTTTAAGCTTTGATTCGACAAAAGCTTTGATTCTACAGCAACAACAGTTTTTACACTCATGTTTCTGCTTGACTATCACAATCAGCAATCTGTGTTTCCCATTTCCCATTCCTATTACTATATCAGTCTGATGTCAGAGTACCATGACACTGACAGGATACCAAGCTTGTTTCCTCCACTCTAACTCAGGGTCAATGACTGCCGCTCCAATCGCTAACTTGCAGCCATTTATCTTTTTCTTCATCTCACAGCCTCTCTCTCTGTCTGCCTCCCTCTGTTCTCTCTGTAAATATATTACCAGTCCTTTGTGTGTTTGTGCCACTTATTGATCGTCTAGAGTTCAGCTGTCTGATGTGTAAGAGAGACAGAATGTGAGCTCATCGCTCTAACATTACCTATTATTTGCCTTACTGCAGAAATACAGAATAAACTCAGGTAATGACAAACTCACAGCACAGATACCAAACACATCCCTACCTTTAATTCTGTTGTTGCACAGCAAACTGTTAATGAGAGTTACTATAGGGAGGGAATGTTAGTGATATATATAGACTTCTAGATAAGTAAATATACTAATAAGCAAACTAGCCAAATAGTAAATATTCAGGAGTTACTTCGTTATATTTTTTAAAATTATTTTAACAAACTGAGATTTGAACAATAAACAGTAAATGTAACAGTTTTTGTTATAATTGTGTTGTTTTTTTAAATAATTATATTATAAACAAGGACAAATTAATATTTAATGAAACTTCGACACCTTGGACTGCCGCCCAACATGGTACAAGGTTTTGGGAGATTGGCACATAAAGATTCCACAATGTTTCTAACCTAAGAAATCAATTTAGACTACTGTCTACACTTGGTACAGTTTCTGCAGCAAGTAAAACACAGAACAAGATGTCTTTTTTTGGGCATCACTCACAAGAAGATGTGGGTGTACTTTTTTTAAGTCTCTGCTAACAACTCTGTCCTTCCCTCTAAGAACCTCTCAATCTCCTGCAACATCTCCTAAGACAGTATAACAGGGTTTCTGTCACTCCGAAGACTCCCAGCACTTGACATTTCAATCTAGAACTCGGCACTAACACCACACGCCTCTCATGGACCACTGGCTCAAGAGTCTAAAAGGACAGAGGACAGTTTAACTGAGTTATCTTACTAGCTTTGACCTCTGTATGTGCATAGGTGAGTGTGTGTGTGCAAGCAAGGGAAGATGATTAGGCCAGCTGAAATATGGGCAGATAGAGAAATACAACCTAGCTTTGCCTTTGATCGTCAACATCATATTAACCTCACTTAAAGACGGATATTGATATTTCACAGTACAAAACTGTCTTCAATGGCTGTAACAGTATTATACGACAGCTTGGACATAATGAGATAGATGTAAGAGAAAGAGAAAAAGGGAGAGAGACAAAGGGGATAAAGGAGAGAAACAAAGAAATTAGATGGTTGAGGAGGAACAAAGGAAATACAGAGAGCTGGAGGAACTTATAGAACACTTTCAATTTTTGGTTGAGGGTGGAGGAGTTTTGGCACTCTGAGGGAAGGAGCACAGTCAGCCAAAAACTCGTCCTAGAAATAGTAACACTCACAAGCTGCAATTAAAACAAGCGTCTCCAGAGCTGTGAGTTGAGGACTTTCAAGAGTCAGAAAAAAGATGCTCTTTAAAAACGGGAGGCTGAGATGTCGGGGGGGGCAACCACTAAGTGGTTGGAAAAACAGACTGGGAAATGTTATTAAATAAGTGTAAATAAACCCAAGTAGCTGCATTTAGGAGCAGGCTCTCTGCATTTAAGTGCATTTTCCAAATTCAAAATGTGGATTTTGTACTTTATTTTAGAGTATTTCTGAGGTGCATATTTCAATCTGCACCACCCATAATTTGTCCTCCTATGTAAATTTAAGATTTTTTTTTTAAAGTGGTTTGAGTCAATCAATCACTCAATCAATCAATCAATCAATTAATCAATCAATCAATCAATCAATCAATCAAACAGAAAAAGAGTCACCCGGCTCCTCGGTGGCCCCTCTCAAGTAGCGATTGACACAGAGATTGTCTCACTTGTCCACATTGTCATTATCGTAGCCGTAGATTGTAGCTGACGGGCATCGTCACCTTTTCCTCTGTGTTTACTCGGTTGTTTATGTTTGAAAACCTCGACCGGCCAGGCTAGCAGAGTGACAACCAATTCACAAAAGATACATGTTCTTCTGGGCCAGAGTAAAAATGCAAATGTCAAAACAGAGTAATAGACAGAAAAAAGCAAATTAACATTTAATTTCTTCATTATGTGTGACAAGCCCAGATTGACATGCTCGGTTTACACTAAATTGTGGACTAATTATCTAGCAGTTGGAGTTTGATCCAACGATAGAGATAAAACACAATTCTAAAGTCCTTCTGTTAGGTTTGCGTTATTACTCCAGACGAGTTGTCTCAAATGGTCTTAATTTAAAGACCAGGGAGGCACCAAGAGCACAAAAATCAATCATGAACACTGTTCAGGTTTCCTACCACGGTTCAAAAACAATCCTGATAGGCTAATTGGAAACTCAAAAATTGCCTGTCGGTGGGCTTTTAAGTGGGAATTGGTGTCATGTACAAGTGTACAGATGTCATGCATGGATGGATTATTTCGTTTTACGTTTAACTGGACAACGTTAATTAACATGAAATTGTATTTTTTTTTTTGTGTTTTACAGCTTCTTATTAATACAATAACCACTAGTTTGAAAAATATAACACCTTAAGCTACACTGTAAGAAGACAAACCAATATAAAATCAATTTAGCCTTTTCCCTAACTGCATTTACACCAATGAGTTTTCTGGCATTAACTATTTTAGTACTCTTTCAGAAAAAGACTGTACATTTGGACATCTAAGGTGACAATTTGTGTCGTCCTCTGCTCCAAAACAGATTCAACTGATACAACTAGACGTTCCTCCAGTGAGGATCTTGAAACTGCTGAACTAAAGACAGGGAGAATGAGAATTGAAATGAAAGACATTAGCTGCACCTAGTTTTCAAACCACCGAAACAGAGAGTTGGTGAGAAAATCTACCATGAACTGTGCTTATCTCTAGAAACTGCTATCTGATTCAAAACTGCAGAGAAGCAGAACTAGCAGTGTTGGGGGAAAATTTGAATATGAGAAAACATCTAAAAACAACATTGTTTTAGAGTCATGAAGACTTATTTTCCAAATACTCTAGTGTTGATTAAAAAAAGTACACCTAAAGGTTTTAATACCTCCATCCCGCGAAATATTATATTTCATTTCCATCTCCCACTCTCCGAGAAAAAGCTGAGCGCAAAGGCCACTGATGCTCCTGCAGGAGAAGCAATCCTCACTGACTTTTGGCCTTTCATTAGGAAATCTGTCAAGTCTAGTCTAATCAATCAAAATAACAAGAAGCGCTGCACAGGTCCAATAAGCAAACCTAGTAAACAAAACAACTAATGCATTTATGTAATGGGCAGTATGAATTCAATCATGCTTCTAAATATAAAATGCATTTGTCGTCCCTTCCTGCATTAGAGGAATTTGCTCATGAGGAAACACAGGTTCAATACTCATTACGACCCGATGGCTATTACCTAATCTATCATCACTACTGAACCTACTACTGTACACAGATGCTGAGCACAACCCACACAAACACAAATCCTTAACACCCACCACCAAGTACACACAGACACACACACAATGTTGCAATTCCCTGGTGGAAAGGTGGGTAAACTGTGATGTGGGATCCTGTGTAATGCAGGGGCAAAGGTAATATTACACAGAGGCAGCTGCATATGTGTCAGCTTATGTGTGTACGGGCTCCGCTAGTGGGCTGGAGTTAAAGCTATGGAGATTACGAGGAAAAGTCTTAGTCAGTGTACACAAAAGCTCAAGCAACAGAGGGGGAGGAAGAGGAGGAGAAGAAGGGCGAGGTCGGGGTCGTGAAGATGGCCAGATGGGTGGTGGCGAGGGAGATGTGATATGATTAGGAAATTGATCAACCGTGACAGAAACAGAAGGTTTACCGTTGCACAATGTTGAGCTGGACTGTGAAAGCCTCGCTCTCAGTATCACACACTCATAGTTTCACTTGATTTCAGAGAAAGAGTGTGAGGAGGAGGATTCAGGTGAGAAAGTACTGTGAGAATACTTGTGTTAGAAAAGGAAAAGACTCATTGTCATCAGGAAGGAGATGAAGTTTGATTTATTCGGAAGGAACAGAAAGAAAAAATGCTCCTCTCATAACAGGGGAGAACATAAAAGAATACCAGAAAAAAACTGGCTGAAGACAAACAGAGTATTCTTATGAAAATTATAAAAAAGGCCACACTGGTCTTTTATGCAACACTTCCAGTGCAGCAATGAATCAGTGTAGATCGAAAGCACATCAGGTTTCACATTAAAATGTCAGTCTGCAATTAGTTTTGATGACACACTCCATGGTGGCTGAAACACAGAAATGTTACGACTGTAAGCACTGACTGTAAGCACACCGGTCACAGAAACAGAGAAGCTACATAACAGCACTGCTTAGCTCTCATGATCGTCACACCAACCCTATTCATTCATATGAATTATGTTCATTTATATCACTAATTTTCAACGACTAAGATATTTTGGACGAAATGTAACTGGTGCTCGACCAAATCAAAGAAGTCGGGAGAAGCTCAGGGTGTTTCAGCAACAGGGCAATTCAAAGTGCTTTTTATAAAAAGATACAAATAATAAAAGCTACAGTGCAGTACAAGAAATTAAACATTAAAGAGCAGTTAAAAACAGCCAAAATAAATTGTCAAAATTATCCATCGTGATTGTTGTCAACGCATTTTAAGCTTTAAATGTGTCATTAAACGCCCCGTTCTCATTCCCAACTCGTCCGTTTTGAGCATGTGGTTAACGTTGTGAATTCAAACAAAACTATATGTTTAGGTAATAAAACTGTATAAGCTTAAGAAAAAGTTAATGGTTTGGGTTCAAATGAGTATGGTTGTAAAATAAGTAAATAAGTTGAGTAGTTAGCATAAACCTTACTGCAGGTTGGTATTTTTGGCATGCATTGCCATTAAATCTGTTGCAGATATTCATGATGTGCAAAGGATAGATCCTAATGTATTGGTATGTGTATCTCCTGCCCGTTCCTCTACTTTGAGTTGCCTAAAAACAGTAATTATGCTTTAGAGGATTTTGTCAGGAAAAGTGATAAGAAACAGTGACAGTGTATTTCTTGCAGTTTAGCAGACACATTCAATATGAACATTATGTTCCAATTCACAGTGCACTACAGTGTAAATTTGTCATGTATACAGTATGTTTAATTTACAGGAGGAAAGGTTGCCCACAGACACACGTGCACACATACGCAATAAAAACAAATGCTGCTCAGGAAATAGAGGAGTGTCCTTAGTGAAGGTATCCAGATAATTCTAGTCCACATCAGTGGTTAAAATGCAGACAGAGAAGAACCTGCTGACCTCTGTGTAATGAACGACCCTGACATTTACATCAGATAATGACTGATGCACTTTTTTTTTTTTTACCATTATTTAACCAAGAAAAGTCCCACTGAATTACAGTAACTTCTCCCAGAGAGTCATGGCCAAGACTGGCAGCAAAAAAGTTTCAAAATACATAAAACAGGACAAAGATTACATGCTACACCACAAATCTCTGTACATACTATACATACAAGAACGCAAACAAGACATTACACTTAACTTAAGCTAATAAAGAAATTCAACTTAAAGGGCACCTAGTTAAAATCAATCACACTGTTCAGTCAGAGTTGACTTTAAAAGCTTTTTAAAAGTATTGAAAGGTGGAAGTGAATCTAGATTTAAGGTGTTTTGGAGTTCATTCCATACATTTTATCAGGCAGATGTGTGTGTCCACGCACAAACACGCACGTGTCATCTTCACACCCAGGCTAGCTAGAGGGCTCATCTGATGCCTGCTGCTCCAAGCAGATCGATGTTTTTGGAGGTAGGTGGGAAGTAGGGAATCAGGGAGAGGAAAAGGGATTTGGGGGGTGTACTAGCGTGAATAACATCCCCACCGTGAGAGCAGGGGTTCATTGCTGTTGTTACTGTATATCTTTCTGTTTTCCGTCAAGAGTTTCTCTGAAGCATTACTGACTCATTACATTTAAACATTGGTGGTGTCATGCAGAGCAGAAGAATATAGGTGTGTGCTGGCTTGGACAATGTAACCTTCTATTATGGCTGCTCGATTATGGAAAGAATCATAAAAACGATTATTTTCGCGATATTCAAATCTTGATTATTTTACACATTTACTTATTGAATTTTGGAAAGATGTAATTATTGAGAAAAAAAACTGTGAAATAGTTAAACAAAGCAACAGTGAAAACACCTTGAACTGTGAAATTTTGCTCAAATACTTTTTATTTTTGAGCTTTTTTCTCTCCATTCACAACACAGGACAACATAAGAGTTGCATGCAAAACGCAATATGCAAAATATTCGGTTTTCTTAATTATTCTATTTTTGGGATTATAAGGAGCAGAAATCGTGATCATGATTAAAAATTCATTAATTGCACAGCCCTACTGTCGATGTTTGAATCAATAAATTAATTGACAAAGAATCACAGTTGGGAAATACACATGGGTGCAGTGGTGACTGGTCATTATGGGCAGGTGGGGCACAGCCACATAATTATTGTCTATTATTTATTGTCTTCTTTGAATATAACATCTTCCTAAATTGCATATAATTTGTGGTAAGGATTTACTTTCAGATTCCACCCCTGCCTTGCTGCTTCAGACTACGCTCTCCTGTGTCTGCGGTACAGTGAGGCTAGCCCCTCTCACAAAGTGCAACGTGTATTGTACTGGTCTGCTTGTTGATCATGTAGCCCATCTTTTAAAATTGTGCCCCACCATTTTTTTCAGATGTAAAATGCCACTGCAGGTATGACACGTTTGAAAAAAAGACTTGAAAAAGTTATAATCCTTAAGATTTCTGTTCTGGTTTATAGGAGCATCTTAATAATACAAGAGCACTGTATGAAATTGCCTCATTACTAGCGATGCTGGTATCGTTTTCACCTTGTGAGTCTGTGTGTGAGTGTGTGTGTGTGTGTGTGTGTGTGTGTGTGTGTGTGTGTGTGTGTGTGTGTGTGTGTGGGTCATCAAGACTAAATGTGATCTGGAGACACATATTCTAGCAGAAACTACCACCTAGGTGGTTTTGACTACTATGTCTGGTGTTTATATCTTTGTCTGTCTGCAGACAAATTTTGTCATCGCAATAGCATTGCAACCCTGCCAAATGCAGTCATGAAACTTTACAGGTATGTTGTTTAGATCAAAATGAAGGCCATGTTCGAAAATGGGTGTGGTCCAAATAAGGCTGCCAAAAGTAGGGGGATAGGAAGTAGGCCCACTGGCCTATTTGGCATTGCGTCATGGGAAATCCCCTCGCAAGATGGTCTCTGGTTTGGTGTGTTAAAGATGGTGGTGGGGGCCGGTTTCACAGAGACATGCCCCGATTGTCCTGCATAAATTAAGAATTTATTCAAATTAAAAAAACAAGGCTGATCGAGCACCTGCCTCGAGCCACTCAGCTCAGCTCAATGCAGCAGAAAATATTTCCCTTCAGGAAGATTCCAGTTAGAAGAGTTAAAAGGACATTTACCGGCAAAAAACAGCAACGTGTGTAACAATACAAGTTCTAGTAGCATAAAATCTCAGCAAATCTCAGCTATGCTGATATGTGGGTTCACATCTGCTAACTCATCAGAAGTAAAAAAAAAAAAAAATCACAATGTCCTTCCTGCTGTGTATTTATTGACAGGTTACTGCACTTTTTCCCTTCTCATTGCTCGCACCACAACACTGTTAGCCTTGCTAACATTTGGGGATTAAAATAAGTCAGTGTTTATTTTTCTGCAACTGTAAAATTAAGACCTAACACTACAGACCAGTCTAAAACATCGGGGAATGTGAGAGCCATGTGAGTAAAACCTTCAGTGACCTCTACATTGCCTGTAGGGAGGCATCTGCATTCATACTGTTTCTCTACTAGTTTCAGCCTGTCAAACCATCATCCTTATAATGCTACTGGATTCACCTAGGATGCTCTTTTTTTGTAAATTAAGTAAGGTATTTCAGAACCAGAGGATACAGATGAAATTACTAGACTATTTGATAAAACCAGAACAATAGACTAAGCTAAATTAGGAAGGTCCCGGTGTGTTGAGCTCTTTACCCTGAAAGAATTATGTTTGAGGGAATTAAATAAGAAGAAACAGAAAAGACAAACAGCCTTACTCTCATCTGGGTTAGGTGAAGCGAGGATGGCGCTGTGCTTCCTCTTCACCTCCTCAACCTTCTCTGCCAGAGATTCGATAAAACCCCGGATCTCCTCCACCTGTCAGGAGAAAGACAGAGAGAGCAAGTGGTACTTTAGATCTCATCAGTGCTGAGGCAGGAAGTACCAGTGATTAGTCTGAGTGATGTTGATGGAAACCAAACTGAAGATGTTATTATCATATTAGAGAGCAAGTTCAAGCAGGTTTAAGTGAGGGAAAACATAGGAAGGTTTCATGTTTTTGGGTTCAATCATCATTTCTCTGTGACTTGGACAGTGGAGCAATCTGCCATGTGTGTGATGTGTAGACTAAATTAGCAGAAAAAAGGGCTTTATTCAAACTAAAATCTTTCAAATTAACATCCACAGACATCCTAACCAACATCCAGCTGCTATTAATAATTAACATAAATAGAGCCCTGTCCACTTCATTCCAATTCATGCTTTTTTGAGGTCATTTTAGTCAACTGGCAAGAAAACATTAATCCCTATGTGATGTGAAACTGACTCAGTTTTCCACTTTTGATACACAGAAAGTCTTTACAACCTGGGATGTAGGTATGAATCAGAGCTAAGAAAGAAATGATGTGGGTACACTACATCGCAAAAGGTATGTTGATAACCAAACATTAAACCCATATTTGATTGTTGAACTATCTCATTATAAAAATCGAGGGACTTAATCTGCTGCAATAACATCGTCCACGCTTCCTGGAAGACTTTCCATAAGATATGGGTGCCTGGCTGCAGAGATTTGACTGAGCCACAAACACATTAGTGGGGTCAGCCGCTGATGCTGGCCGATAAGCTCTGGCTCACTGCCGGCGTTGCAGTTCACCCCAAAGATGTTGGGTTGGGGTTGATGACAGTTCCACACCACACTCACAAAATCCCTTCACTTCAGACCTCACTGCACAGGGACATTTTCACCTTGAAATAGGAAAAAACCTTCCCCAAACTAATGTTACAATGAACTACACAACTGTCCTCTGGTTTAGGTAACAGCTGGACAAGCAGCAGGTTACATCTGTCAATGACTTCATCAATATGTACTTTCATCTCAGTCTGTCATCTACTCCCGATTACTTTCTCCTCCTCTACACCTGCTCCGCTACAGGCCAGCCTGCTCTCCCTTCATTCTTCTCTAAGATGAGTCATCTAATTTGACTTTTCCATTTAAAACCGACCTTTTCTCTGTCACTTCTCAAAGCTCTGCCTTGCCTTTGGTTCTCCATCCATATATTCTTCAGCACTCAGACTGGGTCATTATTGTCCCATTATCTCTTTAATTAGCAGCTGATTGGATCCATCTTTTTTTAATAACATAACTGGCTCTGGAAGACCACTAGGGAAGGACCAGAGGACCAAAAGGCACACTGGGTGAGTACAGACTTAAATGCATGTAAAACAGACAGGTGGGGAGAGATGACAAAGTTAAGAGAGACTGGAATGCAGGGAGGAAGACGTGGCAGAGACGGTAAGTGAGCAGAAGATGAAACCACGTTAAGCTATCTCAGTTTAAAGACCATGTGTTAGTGAGTCATGATGCGTTGCTCAGGTCTCATAAGACATCAGGCAAATCATATTGGTGGAGGAAAAAAAAAATATTTCAGACATGCAGAAAAAAATAAACACACACAAACACACACCGGTTTTTCCTTTATAAACTTGATAAAGAACCAAAATTGTCATTGATATGCTGGTATTGATCAAGACATTTGTCAGCATCTTGTAATGCCCTGTTAACGAGCCAAATCCTACAGCTGGTGATGCAGTCACCAAAAACAAAAAAGGGTCTGTATTCCTACTACTACTACATCTAATTTTTGCTGTCAGTCAAATTCTTATTTGGTAAGGAGACCGACTGGAGGGCATAGGGCCACAGTTTGTGTCTTGCCTCTGCTCACCTCATTCTTGCATCATCTGGTGGGGATTCTGGGGGGCATATAATGAGTCTTACTGCACAATGTAAGAAGCACAAACATAATGGTGCATATGCATCTCATGACTAATTCATTAAGATAAGGCTGACACTCTTTTAAATCACTCATGTCATTAACTCTTAACTCTTAAACTCTAATGTCTTTAAATGCTTTTGTGTCTCACTGCATGGTTGTTGTTTGTCTTTAAAGCACTTTATAACAGTAACTATGTTGTTAAAATGTCATAATAATCATAATTATAATCATCAATGAAGAGACATATTCATTATCTTTCTTTATTATAAACTTAGAAGTATAAATAGCTTAAAAAGATAGAAATAGATGAAAGAAGAAGAGAAAAATGTTAATAACGGAATTCATGACTGTATAAGATCGGAGCCTCAACAAAGCATCACATACCGCAGAAACACGCATACACACACTTCTGTCAAAGCTGTGAAGTGGAGTCAACGTACAACATATGGTAGGGACTCATTCTTACCCATTCAGACTAAAAGGGTGGCAATAAAAGGCCCAAGTCAGATGTCATAGCCTACCTGCTGAACAACATGGTAGAAGGTAAAGGTGTCATTACACCTACCATCTGCAGTGATTCAAAAGCTTTAAACTCAATCACAGAGAAGGTTGTTTGTACACTTGCTCTTTGCTAGTTTGACTAGCTGAGGGGAATAACCTTCACAGGCCACGTTTATTATAAAGAAATATGTCAACCGAATATGTAGTAAAGCTCTGTGCAGCACATTTGACATTTTCAAATGACACAATGAAAAGTCTAAAAATAGTTAATGCTGATTCCCACAACCTATACCACATTTTCAAAACTTTATGTGTACAATATTTTGAAAATTCTGCATAAAGAAAAAGTTATTGTGACACTCAACTACAAGTGACAAAAGTAAAATAAACTGTCCACCCTGACTTCTTTCCCAGGATCTATAGATAGTCAAAGATGACTAACTTAAAGAAGTCAAAATTAAACAACCATTGAAGTTTGTTGATCATAAATATATCAGAATATTTTAGGTTTTTGTTGAACAATTTCATGCCAGTTTTCTCTCTCATCTTTCACTTTCCACTTGGGATCTGAGAGGTGTTGGATGTAAAGTACTTGATCTTGTTAAAATGATACATTTATTATTGTCTCTGGTTTCTTTGTTAAGTATTTTTAAAATGATAAAATGCACCCTTATCCTTAAATTGCAATATAAGCAATTCTATCCACACAACTACACAATAGATCCAGATACGCTGTACAGTGTAGTACATGATACTTAAATACACAGCCACATACAAAAACAGATGCCACAAACACATTATGAAATCAATAGCCACACTCTGAGGGTGATGATTGTGGTGTGAGTGAAGGACAAAAGGCAGCTGTGGTCTGTGTTGCACCCAGTCAGGGGGAGAGCCTGATTACTCTTTCTCTCCCTCTGCTCCTTCACTGTCTACACCCCCCTATGGCACATGTACCTGTTCCTCCTCTCTGGTTTGATGTCTGACTTTTCCACATCACTCTACCTACTCTAAACTCTCCTTTCAAAATCTCTCGCTCAGTCTCAAACTGTTCTCTTTTGCTTGCTGTCTCCACATTTCACTCAATCTCCTCTTTCATTGCCTTCTCACTTGTAGGCAGATGTAACAGACTGAAAATCCTTACAAATAAAGAGACGTACATCTCAGTATCTAGGATGGATACAGACAGTCTATCAGTGGCAACAAGCAGTGTCAGAACAGAAAAGAGAGGAGAAAAAAGACTGCAGAGTTCCCTCAGAGCTAAAACATCACATTTACAGTGTTTTAGCAGTTATTTTGAAGTTATACCATGTATTTCTCATGTAATGATTGTCAAACCACAGGAGAGTAAGTCCCGGGTACAGACGTAAAAACATTGTTAATTGATTTTTTGGGTCCGAGCGCCAAAAGTGGGAAAAGGCCCTATTGGAACTGAAGGAATTATTATTATTCTGGCAAATTAATTGCCTTTTTTGAGGGGCTTACATAATCAAAAACTCACCAAATTTGGCAGTTGCATCAAATCTGGTGAAAAGGTATGTATTTTAAGGGTTTTGGAAATAGGCGCACAAAAATGGCTCGCTAGCGCCCCCTACAAAATCAAGAAAATTGAGCCCCTGCAGTACGTGTAACGTAGACTTAAGAAACTTGGTACACATATGTAGCATAGAAGGATGGACATAAAACTACATTGGAGCATATCGCCCTTTAGTGGCAACAGGAAGCAGGCCTAAAAGATAAGGTGCTATACTTTGACAAACTCCTCGCAGAGATTTCATCAGATAGACTACAAATTTAGTCTGTGTCATCTAAAGACGTTAATGATGAAAAGTTATTAAAAAAAATCTTTTTGTCAAACGGTGTGGGCGTGGCATGGCAGCCATTGTGAGAAAGTGTCTGTCTCTACAGTGTACGTTGTCATATCTGCTTTTTTTCCCACAATCACCAAGAGTCACCAACTGGCAATGGGAAATCAGCCTTATATGACAAACATCATCCGATTTACATGAAACTTATAACGTGTGATCTACTTGTGATACTGAACCGCTCGCTATGCTTTAACAACGCCCACTCACTCAGGCCACGCACCCCTCCATAACAATTGAACCAGTTAAGGTACAGTCTTGTGTGAAGTGTCATTGAACGCCCACTTTCATAACTGGTGACCCATTAAAAATGTATAGTGTTGTGTAAGGTATCAATGAAATCAGCAGAGACTTCCTTTTTCATTGGTGATAGTTTGACACGGCCCTATGATTCGGAAACGCCCCCTTTGACAGATAATGAACTGTAGGATGTAGAGTCTTGTGTGAAGTCTCATTGAACTCAGCAGGGAGTTCCATCTTCACTGGTGACAATTTGCAGTGTCAGAGCCGCACAAATGCACGGTTGCATGTAGCGGCATCCGCCAGTAACCCCGACGCGCGCAGATTAGCGAGGGCCCGTCCAACGCTGCTTGCAGCTTTAATTACTTTTAGAATTTATAACTGAGTATCAAATTTTGTTAATTTTTGGAAGAAGTAACTAGTAATTATAACTAACTTTTTAAAAGTAACTTTCCCAACACTGGTGGCTACAGAGTAGTAAGTAAATGTTTCAATATGTGGCCAATCAGATACCTTTTGACTGCAACAGTGACATAAAGCAGACCGCTAGGGAAGCCTTAATTTAAAACCAGAGATTATTTCTAACATGCAAAATCTTAAATTATGACCAGCCATGAAGTAGGCAATTAGTGTGTATGGTGTAAAAGTAAACCATTGGCCACACTGTTACATGTAGTTCAAAGTCAAGATTATGTTTATTGTTTCACAATCAACTATATCAACATTTTATGTTAATACACTACTATATATTATTTTATTTGTATTGTGGTAAATGCACATTGTAAATGAGCGCAGATGATGAATGGAGTTAGAGAAAATGTCGTCCCAGCTGGTGCATACTTGTGTGTACTCTTCATCTTTTTCCTTTCCTTTATATTTCGTAAAGGGTTCTTTCTGACAGATTTTAGGAATCATCAGAAATCATTACATTCTTACTGTACATTCAAACATAAACAAACTGGTGTCCCATAGCAACAATAGAATCAAAGATAGAATGGAATAGAATCAATGAACATTTGGATTGAAAAAATAAGAATACATGTTGTTGTTGTCATAACAACACACTGAATACTGGGACCCGACTTTATTTCTGACACACATTCACTCAGACACCAGTTTGTATCAGAGAGTCATTTGACTGTGACAATCCAAAGGTGCACATTGCAACAGGAGAAAAAACACTGGAAAACATCGAATTCAATTCCAGAGAGATTCAACCAACAAACCTCTATCTCAGTTCACTTGAAGAACAAGTACGGTGTGAGCTGAAGGACAGCGAGGCGGCGCTCACCCAATTTGAATCTGAGGGGAGAGTTCACCTGATCATCCAATAGGACTTGCTGGCCAGTCTACTCGATTAGCTCCAACAACAGAGAGAGGGCAGCAGTTGGGGTCATGAGAAAGAGCTGATGCAGAGGGAGGTGTGTAACTTGAAAGTTCAGCTGGCTGAAACGTGTCCCCTCCCTACCCAAGGAAACAGAGCATCTGAAATCCCAGCTGGGAAAAATCAGCAACAGGTTGCGAAAACCCAAAAAGATCTGGACCTGCAGTACTTCATTACTGAAGACCTGAAGGTCGAATTGGAGCAGATGAAGGGA
This sequence comes from Etheostoma cragini, assembly GCF_013103735.1. NCBI lineage: Eukaryota > Metazoa > Chordata > Actinopteri > Perciformes > Percidae > Etheostoma > Etheostoma cragini. The sequence goes on from NC_048409.1 coordinate 11,304,333, forward strand.
GAGAAGGAGGCCCTGAAAAAGGAAGTGGAGACACAGAAGATAGAGCTGTGTAAAGAGAGACAGAAGCTCAAGGTAAGTAAGACCAACATGGAGTTAGAGTTGGAGAGCTTTCTGGAGATGGAGAGGGCTCAAGCTCAGGAGCTGAAGGATAAATTGAGGAAGATGGAGGAAGCTCTCCGAGAACAGGAGAAGGAGGCAAAGGAGATACGGGAAAGATCCCAGACTTCCCATAGATCCCAGCTGGATGAGGCTCCGGCTGAACGTGTCCCCTCCCCACCCAGGGAAACAGAGCATCTGAAATCCCAGCTGGGAAAAGTCAGCAACAGGCTGCAAAAAGCCCAAAAAGATCTGGACCTGCAGTACTTCATTACTGAAGACCTGAAGGTCAAATTGGAGCAGATTAAGGGAGAAAATGAGGCCCTGAAAAAGGAGGTGGAGACTCATCTGAAATCCCAACTTGAAAAAGCCCCAAAAGATCTGGACCTGCAGACCATTATCACTGAAGACCTGAAAGTCAATTTAAAGCAGATAAAGGGAGAGATGCAGGCCCTTAAAAATATTTGTGCGACTAAGAAGTTGAAGCTTTGAAAAGAGACACAGATGCTCACGGTAGGTAAGACCACCAACTTGATGTTGGAAAGCCATCTGAAGATGGAGAGGGCTCAAGCTCAGGAGCTAAAGGATAAATAGAGCAAGGTAGCGGAAGCTCTCCTAAAACAGGACGAGGAGGCAAAGGAGATTCTGGAAAGATCCCAGGCTTCCCATAGAGCCCAGCTGGAGATGCAGGACCAGAGCAAGAAGAACCTCATGGATGCTCTTTAGAAAAAGTATGAACATCAGCTGGGGAGTCATCTCAACCAGTGGAAGGAGAACAAATCATCCCTCCTTCAGGCCACAGAAAGCCTGAAGCTGACTCAGCAGGAAAAAGAGCAAGAGTGGGAGAGAACTGAGAGCACCTTGAGGTCCCAGCTGGTAGAGCTTCAAAGCCTGATAATGCAAAAGCCAAAAAAGAAGAAGTGGTACAAAAAGCTTCCGCCTGGCTTAGGAAGAGAAAATTGCATTTGTACTGGTATAGTAAGTGTCTGTCTGTCTGTCTGTGTGGGTCTGTCTGTCTCTCTGTGTGTGTGTGTGTGTGTGTGTGTGTGTGTGTGTGTGTGCAAGCGTGCGGTTCTCTGTGTGTCTGTCTGTCTGTGGCTTGCTCTGTCTTTGTGTGTGTGTGTGTGTTTGTGTTTGTGGTTGTGTCTTTCTGTGTGGGTCTGTGTGCGTGTGTGTGGCTCTGTGTGTGTGGGTCTGCGTGTGTGTGGGTCTGCGTGTGTGTGTGTGTGTGTGTGTGTGTGTGTGTTTGCTCGCAGGGCGTGTGATGCATCAGTGCAGTAGTGTTGGAGTAGTATTTCATTTAGTTGAGCTAGTCTACTGTTGTTTAAATGTTAAGTTACACTACAGTCATGTGTAATATAGTTTGATGTATAAATCAGGGAAACGCAAACGCTCATTTGCATCCTAAACCCCTAAAATATAAATTGGCTCAAATTATTTGATATGTTAATCATAATATACTAAATGTAGGTTTTTGTCCGGAGGTACATGTTGCTCATTCAAATAAAATAATTAACCCTACTGTTGTCCTCTGGGTCAAATTTGTCCCATTTTCAAAAAGAAATTCAGAAATTTGGGTTTCCTTCAACCAAATTGTAAAAAAAAAAGTAGATGGTTCCACACAACGCTCCTCACAAGTTAAATAACTGATCAGTTTACTATTTTCATTGAATTTGGGTTTTAATTTCATAGCATTTGAAGAAAAAAAATGATTTAAGAACACTGAAAAAAGTGACAGAAATGTAGGGGAAAATAGTAATAAAAAAGTCATAAAACAATCAAAAAAGACATTGTAAAAAGTGAGAAAGAATTCCGGGAAAAGTTAGAAAACGTCAAAAAGTGACAACAAATGTCGGAGAAGGCTTCAAAAACTTGGTCAGAACAACAGAAATGTCCCCAAAAAAATTCATTTGGGAAAAGTGACAAAAGTGTCTTAAGAAGGTTTAAACTTAAAATGTTGACCCAGAAAAATTAAATGTTGGTCTACTGCAAACAACACGAGGCTTAAATTAACAACACGGGGGCATTTCTTTCAGCACATTTTGCAGGTTTACTATGAGTCTCATGTAGCTTCAGACTTTAAGACAAAACAGGTTTATTTAGGATCACAGAGCCTTTTAAACATAGCTGCTTTTCATAACCAGTGACCCATTATGGCGTCTTTCCACTGCTGGTGGCTGGTCACCATAGCTACGCGTGATGATGTAATTTTCAACGCGACTCACAACAGCACGTCGGCTACTCGCCACAGCCAGAAGAAAAGTTTTGTTTCAAAAGAAGCTGAAGGAAGCAACAAAAATCACCGCTAAAAAAAACAGGAGTTTGGGAATTCCTCCGGAGTTCAGACGTCGACATGACTGTTGTTTGCCGACACAAAAAGGTAAGGGCTGCACCTGCAGCTCGGTCACAGATCTCTGGGTGATATGTCTGTTGTCTCCTGTTGCTTTGAAAACTCGCATATCAAAGTGCTGATTGTCCCACCTCTTTCAATACTCACAAATGCAGCTAAATGGCATCCAACCTCACTCAATACATTTGTAGCAGCATTTGCAATGGTGATTTAAATACATCGAAATTAAAGCCAGTCAGCATTTTCTTAAATTGACAGATGAAGACGTTTTAGAAGGACTAAGATATAAGATATATGGCCGTGACAGTTGAAGACAGACATAATAGATGATAATAAATATTGATTTTAGAGAGGAGATCTCTCTCAACCCCATTCTTGTTTCAGCCGAATTATCCTGCTTTTTAAACCACTTAATATGGAAGATGTACAGTACAGTAAGACCATTAAAAAATGAACACCATAATCATAATCACTGTAGGATCCCCAAACTTATAGATTTTTTTTATAGTATTGCATAGTACTTATGTTAAAATTTATAAACACAATTTTTGTGTATTGTGTTGTATTCTGTAATGTAATTATTTTTTAGTGAAGTGTATTCTATTATATAGCAATCATCAGTACAATGTAGAACCTACAGGACAGCCATCTATTTATTTTGTGATATGAGAGAAGGAGATAGATAGAGAAAATAAAAATAAAGGCAAAATCAGGACTGTGAGAGAAACAAACCTGTTCAAAGAATTCATCCATAAAGCCTTTGTCCATCCCCACAGCGACTTCATCCTCCTCCTCTGTCGTCTCCTTCCCCTGGACCAACACAAAAAAATGTAAGACTTAATTGTACGACTGTAACACAGGTCACACTCTCCACACTCATCCACCCATCAACTGATTAGACACAAGAAGCACTTAATGACACTTGTAATTAGAGCCACAAGACGAGTGTTTAGCAAGTTATTATTGAATTAGGATCTAGGGGCAGAGAAAACCTTGACTTTTAAATAGTCCAGCATGCACAATCATGCATCAGCATACAGATACATACTAACAAAAACATAAAAGAATATTTTGGGTAATATGCTAATTTGCCTGAAAAGATTGATATTTCTTTAATATCTTTCCATAAATTTGAAGCTACATCTAAGAGGTAGTTAGCTTAGCAAAAAATACTGGAAATAGGGGGAAACGGCTAGTCTGGCTCTGTCCAAAGGTTGCATAGTCCACCGACCAGCACCTCTAAAGCTCACTAAGTTACAAGTTATATCTTATTCATGCATTTTAAACAAAAAAGCAAGTATAAATACAACATTTTGTGTAACAGGAAGTTGCTGTGCCAGACAACACAGCATCTCTCTGTAAGAAAGCAAATGTTTCCCCAAATGTCCAGCGGAATCGGCTTTTAAAACAACTACAGGTCTCTGAATACAAGCAGTACGAATAGATGACAAAACTTTGCAGCGTTTTCTGCTGCAAGATCTAAAATTGTTCAGAAAACAACATGTATGTAAATTATAAAAGGTTGTAAATATAAATATGTAACTTTTCCATTAAACTGTACCAAAACATTTTTGTTTACATATTTTACATGATTACATAAAACATATAAGGCCTAGCCTGTCTGTAGTAAAATAATAAACTTTACAGTTCAAATGGTTCATCTTAAAAAAGTTACTTCTCAAACAGCATCTAGCCAATGATTCATTGTGATATACATGTTCAATTCTAATCACATATCAGCCATTACACTACATTAGCAGTGATCTCATGTGGCGTAATGTCATTCATCTAGCCTCTGTCAAACTAATTCACTTCCCCATTAGAGATCCATTTGCTTCTTGCAAACGCTGTAGAGAAGGAGCGTAGTTTCCTTTTTCTTCTGGCTGAGATAGTATCCTTGTTCTCATCCCAAATCTTTTCCAATTGAGAGAATAATCTGCAAAATAATCGTTGCAGCCCTTGATTAAAGACAGTAGCACTACTACAGAATCTTATAATGAATGTACTTTCATAGTTGTGTATATCAAAGGATTGTATTTATTTCTACTTCTCAACACACAACCTCCGATCTCCCGCCACCTCCAATCCTCTAATCAAGCAAAAATCCCTTAAGTCTTGCTGGTTTAGAACTAGTGGAGTTCTGTTTTAATGCAGTGAATAATGTGCATGATGTTCTTGAATCCAGAAGACTTTAAGCCATGCATTGCCTTTTACATAAGGTAAAAACCAAGAAAATAATCTTTAAACCGGCAGGTCCAGTTAACCTTTAAAATCTGCAAAGAGTTGCATTAAGATATTATTTTCATCCCATATATGTCTGCAGGCAGTCAGCAAGGTTAGTCTAGACTCCAGACAAAGACACTAATGTGCATGCATTAGTCCAGCAGTGCAGAGTGCAGGAAGCAGGAGAAATCATCATATAAGTTGGGGATGCAATTTTTAATAGAGGTAATGTATTGCCTGCATGTGTTTAACAGTTAATTCCTCTTTAATTGTTTAATACATTCATGATGGCTACCTAGATCTTTGATATGCTCATCAAGGGCTAATTGATATTGACGCCTGTGATGGTAACATGAATGTACCTTCTCTCTGTGTGGTCCTGCTCAGGCTCTGTGGAGTCTAAAGTGTTTTTTCCCATATTTTTTGTGTATTGAAATCAAGAAACACAGATCACACTTAACAGAGGATAATCCACCAAGCCCTAAACAAACACATAGCAGTACCTCCACAAAAATGTTTAATATCAATAAAAAATAAAAATAAAAAGAGCAAAGCCGGAATTACAACCTCTTTGCTTGTGATGACATTTCAAGTGATTAAAACCAAGTTTTTTCAAATGTACAGTATATGTCCAACTCCATTTTGTGGAGAGTTAACGTGTGCTGACACAGAAGTGGAGAGGCAGAGAATAAATTTTGGAAAACAGGCAGAAGAACAGCAGGAGAGGAACCATTTCGTGAGAAAAACGTCTGAGAGGACAGACTTTAGCAAGAGATGGTGAGGCAATTGACGCAAAACTAAGTGAGAGGAAGACAGAGCCACTGTGATCACGCTTATACTAATTTAAACTCACTCAGACTTTAGTTTTATTTATTAAAACTAAACATTTGGAAAATGATTTTTCCTCAATATTCCTAATCTGAGGGTTTATCTTTAAAGTGCCCACCTATCATGACAACAGCCATGGTAGGTGTCATTTTCTTGGTGTGGAGTAAAACTCTTCAGATGGTATCAATAAATAAGTTTGGTGTTGGTATGGCAATGAGGTGCATTGTGGATGAGCAGACTAGTGGAAGCAGAGAGCAAATAGGCGGCAGCAGCAGCAGGAGGCAGAGGAGGACGACGACGACAAGCAGGGAATCAGAATAAGCTCCAAGCACCAGTAATGTGCACCGCCTCCACACAGAGATGCTGTATCTCCTGCAGAGAGAAGAGCACTTTGGTCTGGCTTTTTCTTTGAGTGGTCAGAAGGGGAGAAGATCTAAGCGATGCACTCCAAACCTCCACCTCCCCCCCGGATCAGAAGTTCCCACATGCTGAGGCACATTGTCGCTGCCTGGGAGAGGACATCAATGCTACATTCTTGACTCGGCCTACAGACTTGACTGTCCACACACGGATGATGCTCTAAAGCCAGACTTGCAAACATTCATGCACACAGCTAACTTTTGTAATACATATGTTACATACAACAGAAGGTTAACACGTGGAGAGATCAAGGCCTACAAAAGCCGGTCCCCATTAGGCTATAACCCTTCTATTCACTTTGTCTCTGGGGATCACACATGGGTGAAACACCGCGGCAGGAGTAGCGGCCTGATTATGCTGTTTATTAGATTAGAGAGTTGTTCTAGGCACCATGCCAGCAGGGAGTCGCTCCATACAGACAAAAGGCAGTGCCTGCAGATCCAGTGAAAACAGGGGTGCAGGAAATATAGTCCATGAGTGTGGGAGCGAGAGACAAAACAGACATCTAGTGTGCGGGGTACAAAATCACAGCCCTCAGCACAGACAAAAAAAGAAGAGGAGAAACAACACAATAATTATCCAAAGCTGTGAAAGTGTAATTGTATGTGCAAAAAGGGGACATAGAGACGTGTGTTGATGTGTAAGTACTAAGGTTAAATGGAGAGGGTGGGACTATAGTGATCATGCGAGCAAATTCAGATCCTTTTCACAATTTTAGAAGAAAGAGAAGAGCAGCGAGAGACAGTTCAAGTACAGATGGAAAGTCATGTGGGCAGCACTTTATTGTCCTTTTGTGTTTCCATATTACAGCAGACCAGTTTCCTGCATCTTTGTAATAAAGCCAATTCAAGCAGCTTCCTGCAGTCCCATTAGAAATCACTGCTGCACCAGATTTATTTTCATAATACAGCTAGGTAACATTCATTAAGATTAAGATCAATTAAGATGAATGTATCCTCTATTAGTCCCACAAGGGGAAATTATAATTTACACTCTATTTCTAATTTGTTATTATACATATTACACACAAGTCTGAATTACACACACATGCTCAGTACCTATACACTACAATACAAATATGAAAAATATTTAAAAGCGTTGGTGCTCACACAGTATGTACATCTGCTTTTAAGACCAAGTTTCCAACTTGGAAATAGGGCTTGCATCAACATCAAAAGCCATTTATCTAAAAAGCTTAATGATACGAAACTGCGTGAAAAGTCAAACAAATAAAATGGCTCACATTAACCATAACTCCATGCCCACCAATGTATTTGATGTGGAGCTGCATTGTCAGGGCACCGTATCTTCATAGAACAGCCTTGAATTTTTAGATCACATGAACGCATCCAAGTCAAGGGAACTTTACCATTCATCCCATAAACATAAACGGGGCCTTACAGACCTTGCAGTGAAAAGTTTTCTTACACATTGTCAAAGACAGCAAGGTGAATTATCCAGAGTAACTGAGACTTCTGTTTCTGGAATGACATGTTTCTGTTTGAAGTTTTGATGCACTAACCAGGACAAACACATTTCTACTCACCTCCACTGTTGTGGTGCAGTGATAGAACTCTCAGAGAAGCATATCAGAAAACCTGGGCAAATGAAACCAAAACTATCTGCACGGCGAGATGCCACTAGAAGTCAGTGAAAGTCTTTTGGAAGAAGTAAAGAGAGGCCAGTGTCCTTACTTTCCAAAAATGCCAATGCTCACTATGCTCATTCTCACAAAGACATTTAACAGCACATATAAACACAAAATCCTACTTATATAAATAGCCATGGCGGTGCCTTCATCTGCGCCCATGCTAAAAGCCCTGTGGACATTCTGCACCAACAGGCTGAGAGATCTACAGTCTACATGTATCCAGGAACAGCGGCAGGAACATCACACATGAGGATTCATTTTCACTTTCATTTTAAGCATGAAGCTGATGCTTGTATCCACAGTGACTTTTTAATTCGTAAGTCACCAGAAAATCCAAACATTGACCATGATTTATGTTCAATTTATCAAAATCAAATGGAGCATTGGTGGCTCAGAGCAGAGCTGATGCTGACACAGCAAAACCACGGATCAAAATACCGGTCCATAATTGATGGATTGCCCAGCTGGTCGGCTGACTGTCAGCGTAAATTAGTGGCGGATGGGAGAGGAGGACACAGTGTAGGGCTATCGAGACAGGATAATTACACAACCAGGGAGCAGCGTGGGTGACAAGAGGACACAGGAAGTGATAGGGTGAGCTGTTCCTTTCACATTACTGTTCTGTCTCCTCACTGATAACAACACCGGGAAAAATCTTTGAACAAAATCAACGTTTGATTCAGGACAGAAACTTATGTGTAAATGTCTGCAGATGTAGTCCGCTGGAAAAACTATTATAATAACTTAGATATAAGAATACAGATCAATATTTTTTTGTTTTAATGTAAGATACACATATATGTGCTGTAGTACTTCCAAAGCAAGCTTATTTGAGTTTGAATCTGGTACAAATGCAGAACACAACATTCTACCTTCTGTATGTTATAATTATTTCAGCAACCTTAGTACTATTCGAAACTGCCAAACCAGAAACAGACTTAACTGAGTTTTGTGTAACTTGTAAACACAACCAACCATAATAAAGTAGACGCTTTAAAGCATGTTGACTGCCCAGTTTAAAATATTTTGGCCTGGTTCCACATCTGGAAAATCTGGAGCCAGACAATTTTAAAATTCCCAGAAAATTTTAAAATTCCCAGAAAATTCAAAATTCCCAGAAAATCAAAATTCCCAGCAAACACATCTGGTGTCATGGTCACTGCCGGCTATTTCCTAGTTGGAAAAAAAAATCATGCCAATCAGATTTTTGAAGGTGGGACTTCCTGTGTCAGAGGAAAATGGTGATGAGATCAAGGCTCATGAATTGACATTCGTTTCTTCAATCAAAATCATAAACGTTAACTGCTGTAATTGCAAGTACTACCCCAGCTTTGACTGGAAATGACATCCTTAGGGTGGCACACAAAACAGCTAACATGAACACAGTTTCAGACTGCAAAATTAAGTAAGACAAAACAGTGATTTAGTGAGAACATCAAGCCAGGAGTTTCTCAAAGTGGTGCTAGAGTCTGGAATTCAATCCATCACATTTTGAAAACCTTCAAACCCAAGACGTTTCTATTTTACTTTTATTGTGAATCTCCATATATAACGCTTACAGAGATTTAATTGTCACTCTTTAAGGACTCCCATGAAAGGGCTCTTGGCTGTGTTTTCTCTGCAGGCACGTCATTTTACTGGGAACTTTTTTTATGGGTTTTTCATTTGGATTTTTGTTCAAATAGACTACATCTAGTTCCTGCTTTGCATTCTAGTGAGAAACAGATCTGGGCCGAGGTTAACAGGGTGATTTTATCAGCCCTGCCCGCAGCGAGCGGGGTTCAGCAGTAGCATAAAGAAAAGGAATGTGGGTGGGAGAAGAGATGAAGCGCTGCCATCACAGCAGCACAGAGTCAAAGTGTGTGTATGTGGAACAATTTCCTTTTTTTCCCCTAACAATCCTCCTCAACGTCCTCCCTCTTTAATCATCTTCGTTTTTCCTTTCTCATTTACCCTGTCTATCATTCTCTTGCCTCCTTCTCTCTCACTCTCCTTCCTCCAGGCTTTAGATTCACTACAGCAGCTGGCCTACACAACATGGACTTGGTTACCTTTGTCTCGCTCATCCCCCTCACGCCTTTACTTTGTGTTTCTCTTTCTTCTTTAACATTATCCTTCCTTAACACCAATTTATCCACGCAAAACAGCACACTTTAGATGATTATTATTATTAGCTGGTCCTGGGGGAAATGTCCTGTTCTACTGTTTATTATTATGAATTATGGAACGATAACTACACTTTCCCCATGCAAATCTCTTGTTCTTGAGTTTATCAATTTCCCACATTGCATCCCCCTTTTGCTCTTCCTTCCATTATCCTCTGTGTCTTTCATCCCTCTCTGCCCTCTGCGTCCTTCACATCTTTCTAACCTATAACAATATACTTATCAAAGTGATAACATTTAAACACGCCTAAATACTAATTTGCAAACTGCCACACCACGAAAGGTTAAATAATGACTTATGATGCGATCAAAGCATGTCTTTCCACAAATCAATGATAATCAATTTTGAGGCCTGACTTCAAATGTCTGCAGCTGCCAATTCTCACACAGAAGTCTTTCTTTTGCAGGGACTCAGAAGAGACGACTGACCTTTCAGACTAAATAGTGGATGCTTACTTCCATTTTGGCTTATTAGCATGTAATTGGCCAATTGGTATGGATATGAATACGTAAATGACATGCTGTTGAGGATTTTCATACAAAAACTGTTCTGACCTGGGCACATGTGTATGCAGATGCAGCAGCTCGGTCAGTGTTCAGCTAGTGTATGTCCTTGACTTCCAGGATTAGTCCGGTGCCGCAGGAAATTCCGCCGGATGCGTATATTTTAGCCGATATCATGTTCTTTCCGCTTTCTTTTTTGTTGTAATTTCCTCCGGTGGATTTCTGAGGGCTATGGTTAACTGCTCCTCAGAACTCTGCAAGGTAAATCCAGACAGCTAGCTAGACTATCTGTCCAATCTGAGTTATCTCTCCAACAACGTAGCGGCTCTGTGAAGAGCTTGGCGGCGGCCATGGCAATTGTGATTGGTTTAAAGAAAATGCCAATAAACAAGAGCACGTTCTCTCCCATCCCAGAATGCTATGTGAGTAGCCAAACCCTCCTCCGCTCCACAGCGTGTGACTGGTCTGGCAAAGCGAGACTAGTGTTCAGCCTTGCAGGAGTGTGTGAGAAAATGTCATAAAACTTCAGTTGAACTTTAATGACAGATCAGAGGAAGGGAAAAGAGATGTGTTGTCACCACATATGCCATGGCTTTTCCCACCCCCAGTTCCTTCTCCCTAGAGTGCCTCACTGACCATGAAGGATTATGACAGCACCAGTGCACCACTAACACAATTATATTGTAGATATGAGGGAAATGTAACAGAGAGTAAGGAGGATGTCAAGGAATGGCAGGATGTAGAAAAAGAATCCCAGTAAGAGGGCCAGATGAAAGAGCTGTAGGATGAAAAATGAAAAGAAAAAAAAAGAAAAATATCCGAAAACAGAGGTGGAAAAGGCAGAGAGATGGACACAAAATAAAAAGTATTATTTTATTGTTGAGTAATTTTCATGATTTTTTATCATTTTATTAATGTTTTTTTATTTTTATTAATGTTTTAAAAAAGTATTTAATCACAATTTCCTAAAATCCAAAGTAATGTTTTCAATATTACTTGTTTTGTCTGACAAACAATCCAAAACTTAGGATTTTCAGTTTTCAATTACATAGGAAAAATGAAAGCAGGAAATCCTCACGTATCAGAAGGTGGAACTGGAAAAATGTTTGGCTTAAAAAGGCCTTCAATAATTAATCAATTATCAAAGTCAGTGCAGATTATTAGTTCGTCTGTCAATTGACTAAACTTAAAAAATAAAAAATTTCATCAGTGTTTTAGCAAATAGCTACACTAAGATGTATGATTCGTGTGCATCAGGAAGTCGGGAGGAACTAGTGTGACTAGCTGTTAGCCACAAAGGTCACAGAGGAAGAATCTTGTTGTCCATGGATGGCTAAACCAAATGCCAAACTGCAGTCAAAATTGACTTCTTTTAACCATGTTTTCAGCCTCAAAAGGCAAAGCTCTAAAACGCCCCTGTATGGTACATGCTCGGCATCAAACAGCAGACAGACCGACTACCTGTGGAGCGTTTAGCAGCTGAAAAGCCAGATATTTCTCTCGGGAATTAGTAGACCAAAGACAGAGCGAAATACAGAAATCTGCTGGATGTGTAATTATATAAAACATTCACATAACAAATGTGCCTTATCCACTATAATATAAAGATATGTCAGTATGGTGTTCATGGCTTCCGCTTGCCCTAAAAGGCCAAAACATTACTGCAAGGAGTTGATTTAAACCAAACCATGATTTTGTGGTTTGTAACAGTTTTGGTGGGAACTGACAAATGATGTCGAGCCGATCAAGTCGTGAAGTCAGACAACATCCAAGTCCTTCTGCGCGGGGGCGTAGCACAAAATTCTGGGCCATGTAGAAAGGTGTTTTCTATGGGCCCCTCCCTGCATCCACAGCGATTCATTCTAGCACCTTTTTGGGCCATCCTCACATGAGGGCCCTGGGTACTCAGTATATTATTCTTATGAAAGATTATCACCTAACAAAGACAGACAGAGCTACTGATGGGGGGGCCTGATGAAGTCAGTTCATAGCCTTAATCTCCAACAATTATCTGTGATAAAAGGTGTCATCTGCACTGCTAAAGAACCACTCTGCTGCCATTGACTATGAGTTGATGTGAAGGGGGAGGTCTGCACACTACACATTTTAGCAGCACTAACAAAGATGACCCAAAGCTCATTCTCCCACTGCAGAAGGGAAAAGTCTGATTACAGAATTGTCTTTATTTATTATCAGGATATACATTAGATGATGCCTCTGGAGCTGCTATTCTTTATGAGAAGCACAGGAATAAACAATACGATATTCCCACATGGTCAACTCTATAAAACCCATCAGCAGATGTCTATTTCAAGGAACGCTCACAGGTAGAAGACCGCTCAAGACATTAGCATAAATATGAGCCATTATTTCATGCTTCACTGGCTAAGGATAATGTAATAAATAGTGATCCAATAGACCAGCCATTCACACATTTCAAAAATAACTATTAGCAGCTGATATTGGAATTGTCACCTAATTTGCAAAGACAGACACGTTCCTGGTGAATTTCCAGATGGGTCACACTCATTTCACAGCTCAGTAATGCAATTATGCAGCCTTTATGTGTTGAATAATGTGTGTATGAATGTGTCTTTCTTAGTAGCAACAATATAGGATGATGCAAGCGCATTTTGCTGCTGCCTAATTCACTCGTTTGTAGCGGCTTGAAACTTTGAACGAGGACCAATAAAACCTCTGACCCTCGCGGACAAGTGATTAATTTAACAGCAACCAATGTGGCTTTGTTCACACAATGTTATTTGTGTCACTGACAAAAGTGTTAGCAGCCAAGATCAGGTTGTGGGAAAAAACTAAAAAAAGGTGATGGCGTGGAATAAAGGTGAGCTGGATGTGAGGAAAAAAACAAAAGAGAAAAGGATAATGAAAAGAAACAAGAATCAAAGACACACAGGGCGCCTGAGTCGGTGTACCACATCCATCCTGTTAGTTAATGTGTCACTCTAACGCCAAACAGCCAGTGACAGTGACTACTCCCTCCATACTCACACACAAAGAGCTGCCTGAATCAATACTAACACTGACTAACAAAGCTGCAAAGAGGGGGCAGGAGGGATAAAGAAAAGTAAAAGGGAGGACAGGAAGCCATCTGATAAATCCCTGATAGGAAAAGAGCAATAACGGAGGAACTCAGCATCACTGAGGGGATAAAAGAAAGAGTGGGTTATTATTAAAATAGGGACGGAGAGGGGAAAAGAAGCAGATATGGTCAATCAAACGACAAGACAAGAAGACGAAAAATGACAGAGCTGATAAAACGTCAGCAGATAAACAATCACATTTGATTGATAACAGTTCCTGTGGTGTGTGAAATATGTAATAACCTCCTCCTTATGTTTCCACCTTAGGTTTCGGAGCTCGAAGACTGCTGAAAACTGCATCTCATCTGCACCATCTGTCATTAAATCAATGCTTGGCCGACTGGGAGTGTATGACCATTTTAGTTATTGAGACTGACAGTTTTTGGGCAGCAAGCTAATGAGCCACGGGAAGAGCAGAGTCATCTGCAGGTGTTGAGCTAATATAGCTATGTGCATATGGGCAATGTTGGAGCAGAACCTGCACTCTCACACAAATATGAGCAAAACTCAATTCCCTGCCAAAATGACACATCATCAGTAAGCACACGGGTGAGTACACTAGCAGTGTGAAAACACACACACCGACACAGAAGCAATACAATCTGTATAGCTCAGTCTTCTGGGTTGTATGTGAAAATAAACACGTGTGTGATATCTAGGGATGTAGCGATTACTGGTGTACGGTAAACCACGAGAAACATGTTGACAAGAACGATTACCGGTTTCATTTAAAATATCATTATTATCACAGTGGAAACCGTGGGTTTAATCCGTTCCTGCTTTTTCAGAGTTGCCGTGCAGGCGCACTGCGTAGCCTACAACGTGCGTTTCTTGAAGTTGGAATCATGGCGGAATGAGGAGTGCTCAGGACATTTATTAGCCTTCTAGGAGGACCAAGTCTGAAGCAGGGCCATATTTTGGTTATTATATGAATGCCAGAGGACAGTGGATTGAAGACAGTTATCCTGTCTGCAGAACGCGCAGGAAAAACGTTGTCGCTCAAGGCCGTGATAATACCGAACACCGTGATAATTTTGGTCACTATAACCGTGAGGTTAAATTTCCATAGCGTTGTATCCCTATTGATATCTTTGTAACATGTCACTTGAAGTGAAACATATTTCACCCATTTCAGCAATTTGAAAAACGTAGCACAAAACTAACATTTTCACTAGGAGAGGACTGACAACATTAAACTTTAAGAAGATTAACAAATCCAAATTGAACATGACAATTCAATGATAAGCATCAGCCCTGATGTTGGCCAGATGTCACTGTCCTCGGTGTCATTATAAAATGTAATGTCTCCACTGTCACCCTTAGGTTCATTAAGTCGCGGTGGGGAGGACTCAGCATCAGGAGAGAAAAGGTTGCATCAGTGCATTCCTTCTTAAAATCTAACATTCATGTCAATAAAGCCTCGGTTTCAGATTTTGTGTTGATAAATAAAGTTTTGCTTTTACATGCAATAAATGTGAAAAATATAACCCCAGTCATCCACATTGAACTGTTTTTTTCTTTTCTTTGGCACTTCACAAGAGATATAATCACCTTTTTTTTTTAGATTATTTTTGGGGGCTTTTCCCGTTTATTCAACAGTGACAGTGGATGGACAGGAAAGGGGAGAGAAAGAGAGGGGATAACAAAGGGCCGCAGGTGAGATTCAAGCCTGGGGGCACTGCAGGACTCAGACAACATGGGGTGCACGCTCTTATTGGGTGAGCTAGAGGTTGCCCTGAGACCAGTTTACTTTTAACTATCCTACGGGAGCTGTTTCCCAGCAACAAAGTTCCAGGATCATGTGGCATCTAAATCTAATTCTTGGAGGGACTCCAAATCTTATTCACAGTTATTACAACTACACAATGGAGATGGAAAATGAAGTGCAAGGCTGCAAGTTCCCAACCTTATTTCTTGCCACAAACGCATCTAAAAACTAAATGTTTGTGCATTTGTTTTTGTATTTAATGGCAATATGTCCAGAACAGCCGCCAACTTTTCCAGCTTGAAAATCTCAAGCAACAACCAATGACAGCCCAGCAAGGTATGTCAAAGCAACAAGAGGTGGGTGCGTCAGCTTTAGGGTTTAAGATGAATATGAAAGAACGGCAATTTATCTATGCTATTTGTAATGACCGTTCTATTTGTTGCAGCCTTAACAAATCCCAGCAGGGTCATTTGCACAATTTACAGCCTTCCTCCAAATTGAAGCTAGCACTCAATATGTTTTGTTCCTTTGTATAGCTAAAACAACTAAACAAAACGTACATAGAATTATTGATCCTTTAGCATGCAAATCTGACTATTAGTAATTAGTTGGTTCCAGCTTCTCAAATGTAAGCATTTGCTACTTGCCACAGTCACTGTGACTTAAATATCTTTGAATTTGCACTTTTGGTTGGACAGATGTGATAGCAGGAACTTAACTGATTTTTTAACTGGTGCAATAAATATCGTTAAAAACAACAATTACAGATTGAACATATTTAGTTGCAAGGAATCCTAGTGCATTGCACACGGAGCTTTTAAAGAACCACACATATCCAACAGTGGTGGTGTGCTGCTTAGACCCACAGAGATCGGCACGAAAGTCAAGAAAATGCATCAGTTTGAGGCTGCAAATGGAAAACAATATCACTCTAGTGCTGATGGGAAATAACTGTCTGTGACATGCAATTTACTTCAATTTCATTTGGTCTGGATGGCCTGAAATTGGTCCGGCTGAGGTCACTCCAGCGTTCATTTCTCAGAAGATAAGAAGGATACGATTAAAAAAATAATTAAAGAAAATAGAATCAGCAGCTGACATTCTACTGCTCTAAATCCTGAACTATTTCGTTGAATATGTGTTACTCACTGAAGCTGGTGAACACGATTAAGGCCCTCTCGCTCTCTTACTTGTACAACTGCATACAGGAGACACACCTCTCTCAAATGCGAACACACACACACACACACACACACACACACACACGTTAGGGCTGGATGTCTCACTTGAGGCCAATTCGTAGATACATCGTCACCGAAAACCGGGAGTCATAAATTGTCCTCTCCCCTTCCAGTTAAACTGCCAATTACCCGGATCTGACATGGCCACTACTATCATCATCATCATCATCAACCCCCCCCCCCCCCCCCCCCCCCCCCCCCCCCCCCCACACACACACACACACACACACATACAGCATCCTTAACTATTATACTTAAAAACGTAGAATAACGATTATTAAGGCTCTAATTGTATGATTAATCTCTGTTATGATGAATCTCTCTGCAGTAGAAATGTAAGGAGAAGACAGAACATTGTTGGTGGTTAAGTTCAATAACCCGTAGAGGGCGGAATGGGTGAGCTGGGACCAATTTCCCATTTCAAATCACACACCCATAGTTGGCCATATCGATCGCGCGCGCGCACTCACTCACTCACTCACTCACTCACGCACTCACTATTCGGAAAATGCTCAAATTGAAGATTGCATGTTAAGTTATTGAACCTATGGAGTTTGAATACAAAGTAACATCCCTCTTGTGTCCCAGAGATCCAACAGCCCGGGCTATATTCTCAAAGAATAATCAGGCAAAATTAAAGTGATTTTTGGTTTGAAGAATAAGGAGAAAACGACTTCATATCGGCTTTACACTGGCAGTATTGCTCGGGAGCATCATGCGCCCGTTGCTTGTGATAAACCACATTATTTCAGCCTCCATCAGACCCCCGAGAGTCACAACTGTTGCTCAATCAGCGAAGCCCGCTCGGTGGATCTGTGCTGTCTGAAGACGCGTTTATAAAGGCTAATCGAAGAGTCTTCAAAATCCATCTATTCGCAGAACGGGTGAATGGTGACAATTTAAAAAGAACCAATCAGTAACTTACATGTTTAAGTTCTTGCATGCGGTCCTTCATGGCTCCGGTAAATCACTCGTATTCCTCCAGTTCCCGATGTCTTGTGGCTGTGTGTGGTGATGGAGCGGCGGGGCGGAGACCGACGGGATGATGTGAGACCGACCGAGGCGAGGGTGCGCGTCTGGCGGAGGCGAGAGGCGGTGATTTGCCCCCTTTTGGTGTGGCTGGTCGGGCCACTTTACGGAGCCGGGTGACGCGCACTAAAGGTGAGGCGAGGCCTTCCGCCGTTAACCCATTCCACACCTTCAACTTCGTCTTCAATCCGCACTACTTGACCTTTGTTTTTATCTCTCCAAGTTTGTTCCGTTAGAGTCAGTCTGACATATTGCAGGCTAGACTGACAACATGAGAGCTCCTCAGAGAGTGTGGCTGGTCCGCGACACTGTGCTGGGTTTGATTATGGATTGAGCAGGTTCAGAGATAACGCCCAGGTGGTTCCCATTGTGCCCGAGCGCACAGCGACCTCTGTCGGCTACACATGCTACACACTGAAATACGGAAACAGCAAAAGACCTCGAGATTAATTTTTATATAATCCTCGACCGGCTTAGAAATGTGTCATGCATATTAAAAAATATGACTGCCTTTAATTTTCTTTTTGAGATGACTGCATATGGCCATTTGGGATTTTACTTGTATCAATAATTTAATTTTCTTACTTAGGTCCACGTCTTAAATTACACGTCTTGTATGTACTACCACTGCTAATACGTTCTACATACAATACAAAACTAACATTTGTGATAGTTGCAACTGCAATTTGTCATTTTATTCAATTTTAAAGTTCATTTAGTTACATTTCCCCCTTATGAATTCTGTTTGTGTAACCTTCTAAAACACGATGAACAATCATTTTAATACATACATCGGCATGTATCATTTATTTATAAAAAGTACAAATGTCTGTCCATGTGTACTTTGTATCTTCCAGCCAACATGAACATGGAGAGTGTAATCTTACTACCATTTGTCAGGAACACTCAACCAAAAGTACAAGTTATTGGCCATTATAGCATTTCACTCCTTCATCTCATCCACTTGAATTTAAGAGTTGGAAGTCCAAACACTCTGCAGTTAGAGGGGTGAGCGTGTGCGTGGTGGTACAGCCAAGAGCTAATGAAGGCTCAGCTGCATGAGTCAGTTAGAAATTAGGTCTTCTCTGACGTCCTGTGTATTTTGTGTCGGCTCGAACCTCCCTGCAGGCCAACAAACACACAGCAGAGAGAGAGAGGAGGCGTCAGCCAGCGTAACAGAATACAGCTCATCGAGATGCGATACAGTTGAAGCTAAACTGAAGTATTTTACATTATTTAGAGCATGAATATTTCAGAAAAAGAAAATCCAATAGCTTGTCCTGAAAGAGCTTAAAACACTGTCCAGTACGTACCGTCCCTGCCTTCTCCTCCTCTCCTTCTTCTCAAAGATCCAATCTCGTCCCTTCTTCGCCGATTTCCCCTTCATGTTTTTGAACCGGCATCTTCACAAAGACATGGTTTGGCTGATAAGCTTATTTAAAATGCACCTTGTTCTTTGTGACAAATCATCCAAAACCTCCTCGCCTCTGATGCTAAATATTTCACACATGCGGTCTCTTTGTGGAACTCAAACATCTTTGTGTATAAGGGAGGAAAAGCTGCCTGACATGGTTTTTAGTCAGGCAGAACAACAGCCCTTTGGAGATTCCTCTCGGTCTTCTGGCTTCATCAAAGCAAGTACGACTGAACCTGCACGTATCAAGGCCAAGACCTGTTTGCAAATGGCTGTTTTAATACAAATCAATAAAGAAACTAGGGATTGTCCTAGTCAGAGTGAAGTAGGGCTGCAACTATCAATTTCCTTGATTACTCATTCTCACCATACAATGAAAAAAAGGAAGCTGATTTTTAAATGACTTGCGTTGTCCAGCTAACATTCCAAAACCCAAATAATATTCAGCATATTATTATAGAAGATAAAGAAAAGCAGCAACTAAAAAAAACTATTTTTGAACAATTAATTAAAATGAATGTGTGTTAAAATTCTATACTTTCGAGGTATCTACAAGATGCCACATGCAAATTGTCAGCAGAAGGCACATTAGGAAGAACTAAATATTTTAACAACTGGCGCTCAGATGGCCTCAGGCAGCATCCCATCCCACTGCATCTTTCTGAATAAAACGCACCAAACAAATGAATCCAGATAAACTCTGGTGACTGAAACAAACTGCTACTCCCGACAATGTTAACGATTTTATCAAACTATCACAATTTCAATGTCTGCCTGCTGGGAATATCTTTACCTCTGTCCTGAATACTGGACCTGGTTTGAAACCGCTCTGTCAGACGTTTCTGATCCCAATCCCTGAGAAGAAGAAACAGAGATCAATATAGTAGCAAAAATGAAACACAAACGTGCCCGATATCCACTAACTCCTTTGTTTCTTACCTTGGGAAGGACTCCGGTTACTCCAGCAAACAGACACAGGAAGAACCTGGAAACAAACAAGAAGCGTGGGAGTGAAAAGAGTAAATCCGGCCAACCGTGTTCTATTTCATCGCGAGGCTAATGGGACAAAACAGTCAAGTCAATATAAAGGTCATCATGTTCCAATTAGCCTTGTGTTGCAAGTACACTGTTGCTTATTTCACAGGCCATTAAGAAGGAATCAGTTGCAAAAGGCTGCAGCTGACCATGTCAAATTAAAAGCCCAGCTTCTGATAGGTACTGACTTTTTAGCCTTGCTGCTGTTGGGGTAATCCACCACCATGCCTCCACCGAAGCCTGCCCTCATGGCCTGCGTCGTAATCAGCTCAAGCTATAGAGGGGGAACAAAGAAGACTGAAGGTAAGTTAAAAAAAAAAGAGGCAGAAAACATCAGATTTTTCATCCACCTTGCACAGCGTTATTTCACCTGATCTGAGTTCTCTGGATAAAGCTGGAAAACTGCACGTGCACCTCTTGACTGAAAGACAAAGAGCAAGGAGATGCTAGCAAAGGTTCTCATCCTAAAATATGGTATGTGGATGTTTGGAATGACAAACAGGAGTGATAACACCTTACCAGAGAAGAGTAGAGGGTACTAAAGAAGGTGTAGAGTCTCTTAGGAGGACTGTGTGTCCTCTTGTCGGCATTACAGAGCCACTGCAGAGCAGAAATACTGACACGGGATCACGCAAATGGTACATGAAAAACAGAGTTAGAAATTATTGAAAATGAAAGTCAACAACCTTGATCTTTTTGTAACTTAAGCATGCTTTGTTCTTCACCTGATGCAGCCATCGAAGGTGCCGGGTCGGAAAGGCATCCCCTGGCCCATGTCCCCCACTAGAAGGTCTCCTTCTACTTCCCTGTCCAGTGCAACATCTGTCACATGCAAGACGGGATTGGATCAATGTTTCAGAAATGTATCCTCAGCCTCCTTTTACAGTAAATGCATAAATAAACAAAACAAACATCATCCAGAGGGATAAGTCAGAGACCTCTGATACTTGACCTATAAGATTGTATAGAAATAAAAACAAAAACAAAAAATATTGCCCGGATTAAGGCAGGAAAGTTAGGCAACGTCTTAAGTTTGGTGGACTTGACACTGGTCTCCATCTGACCGGGTTCTTGAAGTTAGTTAAGGTAATAAAAGCCAAACAAGTGCCTGGAACTTTATTCTTTTATTATATAAAAAATGTGCCCGATTTAAACGTATAATATCCCAACATTATCATCCCCCTCTTGCTTCTTGTCTAAATGGAGCAGTGACAAACTAACCCAGCATTGCGGTGCTGATGTCAACTCCAACCCAGTAGTGTCCCTCCTCTGACAGGAAGTCTCCACTGAGACCAGAGCCGCACCTGAGAGACAGAGGACAGACAGTCAACCGGAGTCCTTCACATCACAAAAACACAAGACTGGGTTCTGTTAAAAAAAAGGTCTTATGTGCCACACTGGTGACATTCAGATGAGGTTAAACATAAACACTACATTACAGTACTTCCAACACATCCAAAACAACTCTTTCATTGACACAACATCAACAACTCCTTGTGTCTGTAATGTTGCTGCAGTGCTTCACCAATATGTCAAAACCATTGTACTTTAAAGAATTTTTTATTTATTTATTTATTCATTTTTATTCAAGCAAAAATGAAATAAAATATTAAAAACACAATTAGTGTGTAGCGACACACCAAAGCGAATAAAATATAAAATATCTACAGAAAAGGACATTCACTATTTTTTATCTAAAAAATAAAGTACATTCAGAATGTTAAAGAACATTTCATGATGAAGAGGCTACTAATGAAGCAAAGTGCAGCAGAAGTCAAAGTTTGATTGATGTACAGTATATCTGATGTCTTCAGTGATGTAACAATACATATCATATTTAGACAATGACTAGACTAACTGTGACCCTATTTATTTTAATCTCAGCACAATAAAAATGTCTTATTTCTTGCTAAAAAATGAGGTTTTATGAAGTTATTGGTGTAATACTGCATGCAAAGACAAGCCAGTGTCACTTCCTCACCCGACATCTAGCAGGAAGCATGGCTGTCCCTCTGGCAGGTTTAACAGCTCTACAGCTCTCTCTGACATCTGGGTCTGGATCTCAATCATTCGAGAGCTGTGAAGCAACAACACACACACACACACACACACACACACACACACACACACACACACAGATATAAGTTACAATGTTATGTGTTACTTCTGGCAATGGAAATACATGATGACAGAAACAAGTTTAACTTTTAAATGTGGCAAAGTGCCATCTGATTTGATGTTGGATTTAGTAGATTGTCTGATAATACAACTGACAGGGATTTATTTATTTTTTAATCTAAAAAGGGAAAATACAACCTAAAGCACAATTTTAAACAGTGTAAATCATAGTATGCACTACAACCACAGACAATTATCTCCTTAAGCCAGAAAGTGAGTTGATACAGGAGTTGAAGTGAGGTGATATCTTTGAATTAGTGACTTACTTGCATGTTCAATCCAAATGTGTTTTATGTGAGTGTGCTTACAGTAGTGAATAAATAGTGTCCTTTATCCCAGTGACATTACCATTGTAAAAAAGGTAGATTTCACCTACAAACAGGGACAGGAAGCTATTCACAAGTAAACCCCAGACATACTTTTGAGAGTATTTCTTTGCCTCGGCTTCATTGTAGAACTGCGGGGATGAGAGCACATCAATAACAAATAACACTTCAATAAAACACTTGAACAGTTCACGGCATTGACTGTCAGCTGACTAGCCAAAGTTTGTACTTCTCGTGTATCCGTATTACATTTGTAGTTACATTGCATGCATCAAAACATAGGACTCAAAAGTAACAAACTACAGCTAATTACACTACTGAAGAAGAAGCCATTAATTAGCCTGTCATGCGATCAGCGTTTATTCAGTTAAAAGGCTGTTATATTATATCCAGGGGACCTTTAAAGATCCAACCTGCTGAAACAAACAAGACTAGCTAGCTAGTGTTAGCCTAGCAGCTAAAGACTAGACTACACAGCGCCACTGACCACATCTGGAGGAGCTGAGTGTTCCGGCCGCCGACAGCTGGATGTCATGGTGTTCCTAGTGTTTGTGTGCCGGTATCTGAAGGTTGAAGGGTTATTTTGGAATATCAGTTCATAAACAAGCTAGTAACATTACGAAAACCGACGGTCCACACGTGAAGAGCAATGACGTCACTTGCAAGCGACGTAAGTACTTCATTGTTGAGTTTAATAAAAGCAACCCAGCTAAAACAGAATCTTATGTCGCCACCTACTGGGTAGATATTGCATAAAATACAAATTAGAAATATTATTGTAATGTGAAAACATGTCGTCCTCACATAAACTCTTTATTCTTTTTTATCGACCAATACACATTTAAATAAAAAAATACATCTGTTTATAAACAAATAAACAATACATCAAATATACATACTAATAATATTATAATATGTGTATAATATCGAAAAAGCTAATATAATACAAACAAGGTATATTACACCATATAAAGGCTACTGCCATCTGTTTAGAGAGTTTAAAAAAGGTCTCGTTAAGTGTCATGGCCATAATGACTAAATACACCTTTATTACACTCAAAATTGAATTTAATACTCAAAAACATATTACAGTTTTAAAATCAATCTCTGTCATTTTTGGAAGAAAGGGGAACACGTAAGATTGATTGTTTTAGTGAAAAAGCATATCTTAAAAGCGTGTTGTATTGACTGTTAAACTATGGGCTGTTACATAAGGGTACTAAGGTTGTACCCATAGGGTTGTAAAGAAGGGTTGTACCATCCATACTCAACATATGAGCTTGCCGGTTTTCTGCAAAATGATTGGTCGGGTGTGATAACTACTTCCTGTAAACATTGGCTCCTATTGGTTTCTCGTTATGTGACGTAGGCGGATGCTCCTGCCTGCTCGCCGGCTCCGTTCTCGCTAAAATGGCAGAGGTCGGTCAGAGGCTGGGGAGCGGAGCTTACCGGCTGTCCGCTTTCAGGAACAACCAGGCTCGACCGGTATGCACCGGGGAAAGTCCCGGATCTCTGCTAGGTAGCTGCACCTTCAGTGACAATCGGCTAAAAGACAAATCAAGCCGGGATCATCAACGTGAAGTTCAGCCAGTGTCAAAAAGAAGAGCAACACAACGCAAATCAGAGAAAGTTTCTAGAGTGAGAACAAGTGAAAGTCAACAGGAATATGGGACTTTGCTTTTTGCCACATCTTTGAAGCTGGATTCATCCCGTTTTTTCAGAGAGAGCCTGCAAGCTCACACAACAGCCCTGTACCTCTCAGCCAGACTGCAGCCTCTCCTCCAGGAGAAGCTGCGGCCTGGCAAAATCACCTGCTGGACTAGAGGAGCTGTCTCCATCCATCCTGACACCTTCAGGTCCCGCCATCAGCTGCGAGCACTCTGCACCGTCATCTTCATTCTGACAGAGCAGAGGTCAGAGAAGCTGTGGCGTCTCCAACTACATCCTCATACCCTGCAAGCCTCGACTAGAAGTTACAGCTGGAGGAGTGACAGCAGCTCAGAAGATACTCCTCTGCTGTACAGAAGTAGGACGTCCTACTACGACATCCTCAGAGTGTCCCCCAGTGCCACACAGTCCCAGATCAAGACAGCCTACTACAAGCAGTCCTTCATCCATCACCCCGACAAGAACCAGGGCAACAAGGAGGCCGCCCAGCGCTTCTCTGATATCAGTGAGGCCTACTCAGTGCTGGGCAACATGAGCCTGAGGAGGAGGTACGACCGTGGTATAATAAGTGTCTCAGACGTTCAAAGTGCAGGGAGACCGTCCTCCAAAGAGACTACGAGCAGATTTACAGGCTCCCCACAGCATCATCAATATAGAGCTAGGCGATTCTCCCAAGCTGGCGGGAAGACCATGTTTGATTTTGACGCGTTTTATCAGGCTCACTACGGGGAGCAGCTGCAGAGGGAGAGGGAAACGAGAGCCAGGAAGCAGCACATGGAGGAGCAGCAGAAGGAGAATCTTCGCAAGTGGAGGCAAGGGAAAATGTTGGAAGTGACTGTGGCGATGCTGCTGACCATGGCGGGCTTACTTCTTGTCAATCTCAGCGGGCCCTGAAATAGAAGCAGCAAGCCGGCGTGGCCCTATGGGGGTGCATGGCACCACTCTCAGGGAGGTGGAGATGGAGGGTGACGGGGTGCTACCTCAGACTGTTTTGCAAATGTTACACAGTTTCTGACAGTTGAGGATGATTACTTTCAGTGTGTTGCAGCAGTAAACCAAAGCCAGATCACTATGTATCATTAGTTGATGGTCCATAGATACTGTAGGCTTGTTATTTATAACCGAGTTCCCCATTAAAAGCTGATTGTATCAAGATCACAACTGAACATGTTCATTTTCTTTATAGCTAGGATCTAATACGCATAAACAAACATTAGACATAGACACACACTTGCCTAGAAAGGCACGTCAGGAAAAATCTGGAAATCTACTAACAACATAGCATGAGCATGTAGCTCATTAAAGAATCTCAAAGCACCCAGTGTAGGGCTGGGCAATATATCGTTATTGATATATGAGGCTCGATATCTTAAATTTTGGATATCGTAATATCCTGAAGTGTTGTCTTTTCCTGGTTTTAAAGGCTACATGACAGTAAAGTGATGCCATTTTTTGAACACATCCGGCTATTCTTGCTGTTCTATTATGTGTTATCATATCAACATAACTGATGGTTATTTATGAAAAATCTCTTTATGTGCATATTTTGTGTAAGCACAATTGTCAACCCTAGAATATCGCCACAATATCGATATTGAGGTACTTGGTTAAAAATATCGGGATAGTTGATTTTCTCCGTATTGCCCGGCTCTAATTCAGTGTATGGGTGATAATAAGATATCATATTTCAATCTTTATGGCTTTCTTACATTTGATTCATTAAAAAAGTTGATTTCAGAGTTACATCATGACAATCGTGTAAAATGTTCATGATCCTCATCCCGAGAAGTGTCATAGCAGGTTTACCTGAACAATCGTTCAAAAAGCTGTGAAGTTCCTGTGTACACATGTATTTATGTACTTCTTATTAGAAGTGAGAAGTCTGAATCCAAACAGCTTAAATTCAATTGTGCTCATTCAAATACTGCACAAGGGTGGGGAAATTAAATGTGTCATTCTAAACACTGGATCTGTAATGTAAAAAAATGTGTGCAATTTTAAGATTATTAGAAAAATGAATACATATTCATGTTTACACTTTCTCTTTGTTTTAATCTAGTTTCATTTATTAATGGTCATAGTAAATATGCAATTACCGTACTTGGCACTTCTTTTTCTGCAATGCTATAAAACCTCTCTAGAGGGCATCTGCGGACATCAAAATGATCTCTGGTTACCGCTGGAGGCCTGGGGGCGGGGATATGACATTAATGGATGTTATGGAGGCCTCAGTCTGCTGAGAGCTGCTGCTGTTGGTGACAGTGTGTTTATTTCCCTGAAGATGCTAAATATTAAAAACCTATATCAAAACCTATCCAACTTGGTAAATGTCTGGGATTAGGTTATCAGTCTTTAAACTGAATGGGTCAAAACACTGTCTGATCTTTGGAAATGGTTCATTATGTGTCATATACATTCATGAACTGACACTAAATGCATAACAACTCAGTGTGGTCACATTAGGGCCTAATCGTTGATGACTGACACTGAAAAGAAAATGAAATTACTTCACATTTCACACTTCTGTTGGATGAATAAATAGAAATGAGACAAATTATCTTATTATTATATAGCTCTTTAACTATTTTCTAAGCCTTTAATCTTGAACATTTCAGGCTGAATCCCCGGATTGTGACATTTGAGTGATAAACCGCAGAAAAACATCAAATAGTTTGTTCACATTTTATTCACAGAAATATAAAGTAGTATGTCAAGTACATCACTTTGTACAAAATTGCACAGACTCTTCAAAACTCAGTCAGACAACAGAAAATGTAGCTTTAAGAAGTGTTAAGAAAATAAAAGGGAGGCATGAGCAATCTGTGATATGTGAGATAGGCTCTTGCAACATACAGGTTCCACTGAGGGCGTTTCATTAAGAAGAATCAATTAATTGTACATAAATAAGACTCAATAGGAAAAATGTAATTTACAACGGCTGAGGAATAAATATGTTTCAAAAAATAGGATTCAAATTGGCACATGAACTGCTCCGCCCACTCCTCGATTGAAATCTCACCTTTGAAGCTAAATGGCCGTGCTCGAAAAGACAGACGTTGACTTTTGATATGTTTATTCCAACTGAACAAAAGTGCTGCATATGTCAGAAATACAGTAGCTGAAAGGTGCCTGCTTTTCTGTTCGTGTTTTCAGGTGTGTCTAACATGCTGTAAAAGAAAAGCTGGCATTTTGGGAAGTACACTTGTGAGATTTATGAAAGGATACCACTGTTATGTAAATGGTATCAATTCATTCAACTTGGCAAGGAAGCAAATACTTCCCAATATGTCAAACTTTCCCTTTAAGAAGATATTTTAAGTGATATTTTGTTTTATAATAAATGTCAACACTCACAGTAACAAGTATTTTGTAGTGTGAAATTTCGGTTTTCTTTTGAACTTAAAAAGCTTATTACTCTCTCAGCATAAATGAAAGCAGCAATGTCCCATCTTCCCATTCAAGCATGGCCATTTAGTACCCTTTACCTTACTGTCTGTCCGTTCCAGTCCACACCAGGCCGTACAAACCGTACGCAAAACTGCCACCTCTCTAGAAAAACAAGTCCCCAGTCCCTCCTATAGCCTAAATGCTGGATTTGGTATAATAATATCTTTAAAGCATTACTTCAAAGGGAACTCCTATATTAACAGCATATCTAATCTACAGGTTATTTATATGATAAGCTTGAATACAGAACCAGCACCAGACGGAGGGACCTTGAAACCATGTTTTAGAAACCCTTTTGTAGCACACCAATCATTGAAAAATATTTGGACTCTAATACGCCACCACACACTCATAGAAACAACCCTGGTATGACAGCAAAATGGGAGCCACCCTGCCATTTTCCTACAGACTGAACATGTGTTGTTCATCTTCCATTTCAACTGGTTTGTAACACAACATATGGCTGTATGTGTGTGTGTGTGTGTGTGTGTGTGTGTGTCTGCACCATTTCAATATGCAAGGATATGCACGTTCAGTGTTTTAAGCAGAAACTGAAAGTGAAAAAATCATCTGTGTTACGTTTTGGAGCTTTTGTGACTACGCAAGATGTCTACACTATCTTCCATGTCACAATCTATCACTAACAGTCCGTTTAAGTCCAAGGTAATTGTCAGGCACTAAGACCCTTTAGGCTGTACATGTTTAAGACAAACATCTCTGAGCTAACACTAACACACCCATGATTGCTGATGTTAGAGTCGAGCAGAGACCCAAAGCAGGACTTTGTAGGGAAACCCGGCAGGGACACTGAGGATATCCGGGACAAACTCAAAGCAGCTTTATAAACATTAATAGAGATGCTCTCGGGATCTCGGAGAAGCTTGGAAGGGAGAGGGACTGTTTCTTCAGGGTCATTTCAAACTCTCAGTCCTTCAGTGGGGATTTGAGACAGGCTCTGCTCCCAGGGAACTGTGGCTAAGGGTGAAGAGGAAGTGGTCAGGAGAGATGTATCAAAGCTTTATGACTCCACTGGGTGACTTCCTCTTGTTTTTTCCGCCTACGCTCATCTTCGCTGCTCAATCTCAACATCTCTATTACTTCCTGTGGCCTTCTATTTCTCTGTTCACTGGCATTCTTGACAACTGAGTTTCAAACGAAGCCGCAGAGCCTGAGGGATTTGTCAGCATGGACGCACTGCTCACCATGCTCTCTCCTTTCTTCTCAAATCACAGAAACAGGAAATTGTCTTGAAACAAAAACAAACAAACAAAATGATGGGCGATCCAGTGATTTGGACCGTTTTCAACATCAGTTGAGCCTCCCATGTCACCTCCAATACATGACTGAACCCTGCCCTGGGCCGTTTAGTAGAAAGAGTACTGGTTCTCCACTGCCCGGGCCCTGCGAGTCCCGTCAGCGTCGTGGTAGTCGTCGGATGCACCAGCATCCAGCAGGCGTTCAGAGCTGTTGCTCCGGCTCTGCAACCCTTCTCCTACTCCTCCTCCAGTACCTGGGTCACTGCGGGAGAGGGAGGGAAGGGCGATGGGTGAAGAGGAGGTGCTCGATGCTAGCGGGGTATCAGTGGGGGGCCCTGTAGGCGCGGTGATCCCAGGAGGGTGGAGAGCTGGCTGGGCTGAATCTGTCCGGCAGCCTGCATCCCTGGGTGGGGTGAGGACCGGAGGCACAGTCACATCTGTAGCAGATGGCGGTAAGAAGAGAATTTTAATGGAAGGCAGATTAATAATATAGATTAATCTGTGCTGATAATTGTTGGTTTACACTGAAGAGTTGCTAGCAAAAGGCTCCTTCATAGAGCAGCATGTAAACACAGGCAGTGTGGGCCTCCTTTATTATGCTTTCTCTTGGTGGGTAAAAACACCAACAACACTGGTGCCAAAGACACGCCTGACCAGTGTATCAGTGAAGCCTTTTACGCCCTGAATCAAACCCTCACTCTGTGTAAGTGTGTGTATGGGAGTGAGTGCATGAGTATGTGTAGGTCCAGCGTTGGGGGGAAACAGGGAGCCTCTTTGTGACCACCAGGGTGGGTTGGGGCCGAAGTCTCGGCCTGCATGCAAAACTTCTGCGGTATAATCGCCCCCTCACTCTCCTGTACAGGAGGGCATTCATCCCATGCCAGGAGAGGAGAGGGCAGGAGCAGTGTTAGCACGGAGGAGGCGGAGGGGGGCAGGTTCAGTGAGTTTTAGCTCTGCTTCCAAGGACAAACCTCTGCTATCCATTAACACATCTAACTTTCAGGAAGTGTCTAATCGCCCCCAAATATACTTTGGCGACCTGAGGAATGCGGAACGATTGTCAAGCCGAGACAATACTTCATTTTAAATCACTTTTTAATTATTACCATATTAAATGTTAGCCTTTTTAGTTTTGTTTAAGCAACTGAACATGGGTAACCTAGGATTTTGCAAGATGATGGTGAATGCTAAAACCTAGTGTAGAAGTATAGCCACAAGATATACAGTATATATCGGTTAATCAGTAATGTCTGTTACACAGCAATATCTACCATAAGTATGTAACATTAGCCAACTTTTCATTTGTAAGAGGAAGGCTATGTTAATTCTTCTTTCAAATGCTACAAAAGTTAAAAGTTAAAGTTAAGTAACAGAAAGGCCCCACTTAGTACATATGAGGGTCACAATCTTTTTGTGTTTATGTAAAATATAAGTTTCACATTATGAATTATGATATTCTTTTTTATCTCTTAGATATAATATTAGCCCCAAAAATCCAGTATTGGTCAGGCCATATTAGTCAGAAACCTGTAGTAAATATTAAGTTTCAAAATCTAAATAAGGAACTAAGGAAATAAGGAACTATTTATTGGAAATTACCTAATGGCCGATAATGGGACTTTGTCACTGGAGACATTTTGACTTGTAATAAGAGGAAAATCAGTGACAGTGAGCCAGCATGTTATGAGAAGATAAGATAGGATAAGAAGTCTTTATTGTCATTATATTAAGATTAATACAATGAAATTGCCAATGCACCTCCCAGCGGTGCTTAATACCAAGGCCCTGAAACAAAGCACGTACATGAAATTCAGCCAGCAACAGTTTTTTTTTAATTACACCTGTGCTTTTCCTACTGTGGCAAGTCGAAATGTCTTCAAAGAAAATGCATTTTATCCTTGAACTTGAGCTCTCTAATTATGCACGTGCAGCAGACAACTCAAGTAATGTCCCGTATAGCTCCACCCAACAACCTGAGCAGAGATCTAATCATCCAAAGTACTTGAAAACACCTATATTGTGTGTTGAGGCCATCTACTTAAGCCTGGATTCTTTGACCTTTCCCAGCACACCTGCTATTAATTAGGCGCTAATTAAGCAACTAATTGGGATATAAGAAACTGCAGAGTAATAAGCCTTTAAAGACAAATATCAGGGCTTTGCATGTTGAAAAAAAGAACCATACAGTGTCTTAAAATCAACAATTACTATCAAATAATTACAGAGACCAACATCAAGGACCTCGTCAGTAAAATCTATCTTATCCTATGGTCTTATGCCTGTGTAATATGGTTTATGCACAATTTTTGTTCCTGTGCTGTGTACCTGTGGTGGAGCTTCGCTGCACTTGTACATAGGAGCGTAACGTGATGTCAGCAGAGCCTCCTGATTCGAGGGGAATGGGGTGGGCGTGGAAGTGTCTCAACATGTCCGACACGGTGTGGAACCACAAGTGGTGGACGTGACACTGCCCGTTATCATTCACTGACAAGCGCAAATGCTGCGAGAAGAGGGAAGGGAAAGAAGGGGGAGACAGGACATTAACAGTTTGCGTGATTAAAAGGAAGGAAGAGGGAGAGCTGGTAAAAGAGAGGGTAGGAAAAGAATAAGACAGTGCTGATACTGAAAGTCTAAGACAGATGTCAGGACATTATCTGAGAGGTGTCTCGCTGTGGGAGCCGAGTGACAAAATGCCAAGGTTGACACCAGAGGAAGAGACGGCAGCTGACACTTCCTCAACACTGCCGGTTGGCAGGATGTGATGTGCAAGGAAAGTGTTACATTACACAAAACTTTGGCATTACTGCATCTTTTCCAGGGCCTTAACAACTTGGTCTGTGAGCTGCAGTGGCTGCAACCCAAAATGTCACCAGAACAAGCATGAGTGAATTAAACTGCAGCTGGAAGAAGATAACGTAGTTTAAGATAACTCCATATTTAAAGAACACAAAATTCATAAGTGACAGTTTTGATTGAATTTGGTGGATTGTTTTAAATCTATAGTGGGTAGTTAGTCCATGAGGAATTCCAAGTCATAACAACAAAACCGTTGGGGCGTCCACTTGATACAAGCATTGCTTGCGCACCGCCCCCACCCCTCCTCCACGCAGTTGCTAGTAGCCAAGGAGGACATGGAGTATGAAAAAAAACATGATGGACTCTTCAGAAGAGGTCATTATCTTCACTCACCGGAGAGTCACCGGACGATACAGTCCTCTGAATCTTGAGAGTTGTGTGGAGCTGATAGTCTTAATGAGCTTTGTGGCGACTCATTTGGCAACGGCTTGAATAAAACGGACGTTTAATAATATAAAAAGTTACGCGCTAAAGCTTTAAGTCTTTCATCAAGTATCTTAGTTTCTCAAATATCAGAATTCTTTTTATTCACATTATGTTCCCTACTGTGAAAATAAGCAAATTGAAGACAGAACTTATGACTCTGGACATTTTTGACATTTTATAAACTCGAATAAATACATCAACTAAACTGTCAGTCATCATCAAAATCAAATATAAAAATACAAATAATAGTTTTACCCCTAATCTACACATATGAAACACACAACTACCTGCTTCCCGTTTAGTGTATAGCCATATATCACAATGCTATTTCTCCGCTCTCTACTCATCTCACCTTGGCTTTGCCCTGAAAGTTGAAGGTGAGGACGTACTCGCCCGGCCGTGTCTCGCTCTGACGAATCACAAAGAGCCCGTGGCTCCTGGCCCCGCCTGCAAGCACCAACTGAGCCGCACGCACACGGGACAGGGTACCATGGAACCATGGGTAACCCGCCAGGCTGGCATCCCCATCTGACTCTTTTGCTCCTTCACTGCCACCTGAGTAAAAAAACAAATCTATGTTTTTTTATTTTCTTCCTGTGTTTTTGAGTATTCATATGCTTTGATGCTGTTAGTATTGACACTATGTGTGGTTACCTGCAGAAGAATTGGAGCCCTGGGCCTCTGGGGACTGGAGGAAGCGCTCTAAAGGCATGTGAGATGGGTGCTGGGTGAAGGGGGGTTCCCTGCAACGGACTGATGGGGCGCTGTAATGCTCTGCTGTTGAAGGACATGGCCTTTCTGGAGCACGATACACACCTAAACACATTTTTAATATCTTAACCCATTCACATGTAGATCAAAAGATTGTACTGTTATGTAACAGGTGCTGTAAAACACTGGGAAGTAGTTACTCACCCTCAGACAGCAGCTCACAGCTGCAAGAGGCCACCATGGAGCAGTCTTTGGAGGATTGACCATGAGGACATGACGCCAGCTCAATATCATCGCCACTGTCACTGTACACAAGCAGGCAGGTCAGAACAACCGCAAGAACGTATACACATGCACATGCACAGGTGCAAATAAAACATCACAGATTCCTACCACACATCCACATCCTACAAACACGGACACAAGTCATTTTTCTGTTTACGTGCTGAGCAGCACTGACCCAGGAAACTCAGGAGGAATGTCAGCAAGGCAAGCTCGCCCATGTTTGTGCTGAAACAACCTGTCCGAAACTCTGATTAATGGCTGTGTGTGTTTCCCCTCCTTCCCCTTTTTCCCATACACCCTTTCCCCCCTTTCTTCATCCTTGCGTCCCTCTCTTCTCTCCAACTTCAGCCAATAGCAAATATTTATCTGGTGGTTTACCCAGGGTCTATGCAGTCCTGGATGTCAGCAACCCAGGAGTTTTTCTGCAGTGAGTCGATGGTTTCCAGGATGTACTCTCCCCCGTTTTCCACCTGTGGAAGCAGCAAAACACTGCGATCACACACTGAGCTCTGTTCAAAGGACCACATCAGGGTAAACAGGGCATTCCAATGTTAACTCAGCAAGGTCATGGGCTAGCTCATTTTTCAACAACCTGTTTTTTTTAGGGAATCATATTTGAAACTGTGGCAGGTGCACTTGTGTTAATGTGGTTGTAAAATGATTGCGCTTTCTACCTTAAGAACAAAAGTGTTGTCCTTGTCAGGCATCTCCAGCGGCATGGTGGTCCGCACCTCCACAATGGCTGACAGAGGGATGCTCACTTTGGGCTTTGAGGACTGAAGTGAGCATACAAACAGAAACAGAATAAAAGTCACAGTTAATAAAACTGTAAAAATAAATCTTTTTTCTAGTGGTATGAGGTACATAACGGGTTGGGACCCCAATAAGGTAATAAGATCAATCTATGGAGTTCCAAAAAAAAGTAATACACTTCTACTGCTACTATTTTTTTATTTATTTTC
Source organism: Etheostoma cragini (assembly GCF_013103735.1). Lineage (NCBI taxonomy): Eukaryota > Metazoa > Chordata > Actinopteri > Perciformes > Percidae > Etheostoma > Etheostoma cragini. The sequence continues at coordinate 11,338,213 of NC_048409.1, forward strand.
TTCACTTTTAAATCAGATCAAATCCTGAGGCATATTACTGCAGCTGAGGTTTTGAGTTAAACTAATAATAAATATCAACTAAGGATGTTTTGTTACCTAACCGTATCTTTTGATTTCCAAAGCTTAAAGGGGTCACAAGCTAAAAATGTTGGGAGCAACAGCTTTATATGATGTTAGAATAAACAAGCATGCGCTGCCTGTGCTTACAGTGGACCGAGAGACACATGTAATACGGTAACATTATTTAATTTTTTACATTTCTGCTTAACAAAACTAAGCAAAACAAAAAATTCTGTAATTATACACCAGTGTAAAATCCCCCAAAACCAAAATAAGTAGTTATGACTGGTCCAAAGTTAAATTAAATCCTTTATTACATCCTGTAGGAGGCAACTGCAACACTTGTGAAAAAGTAGAAACTTTACATTTTACACCAAAATACCCTAAGTAGAGCTTTTAATTAGCGGTACAGGTTTAAATAGTTCCACTTCACCCTCTGTCTTTAGAGTGAAACACACCCAACTCAAACAATAATTAAGAGGCGACATGCAATCTGACTCAGGGGTACAACCTTAGCAGCACTGAACTGCACCCCCTGTCTCCTGAGATTAAGTTATCCATTCAAATAAAATAAGGCCAACATTAAAAGAGGGCAAGGGAAGGGAAGGGAAGAGTTTACAAAAGCTTGTACAATCTGCAAATATAACTCCACGGCTCAGTTTTTATGCAGTCTCTTATTACACGCAGTGTTTCTCAGCGATTACTCCTGCTGGCTGACTGCAACAAACATAAAACAGTTTACAAGAGGGTGAGCACAGAAAACATCCTGGCCTCAGTTTGGCATCTGCAGAGAGCTGGATCTAGACCATAATCTTAACAGATTCAATGAGCGTGTTTGAGACAGTGAGCTGTGTGTGTGTGTGTGCGTGTGCGCGTGTGTCAGAAGAATCCGAGCGAGAAGGAGGCTGACTGATGGTCTGGCAGAGGCTTATCAGCTGATCTGTCTGGACTGGAGCAAGACTTTTCTCATCTTGATCTGCCTGTGCAGCTGGCGGCCGTCCACACCCACAATTCATTTCTCTGGATCAGATGTCAAAAAAACACTTCCTGTTGTAAACCATTTGACCATTTCCTCGTCCTCGCTACAGCACAAGCCTAACTTTGAAATGTTAAGTTGGTGGAAACCAGTCTTACATACATGCTGCACCAGACAGCTCTCACAGTCTTACAGGAAATACGTATTTAGTTATTGTGGTCACTCTATTCTTTCGTGTAGGCTTTTTGATAAAACCTAAAGGGTCTGTCCACCCAATTCACAAAGAAATTACATTTTCTCACTTAACTTTAGCAAATAAAATATTATTATACTATATTTTATGTGTCACTGTTTTCTGAATGTAGTCTGAGATGTTGTGGTAAATTTGTTGCCAATGTACACTAATAAAGCTAGTGACTCAAATCAAATGAATACCAAAGGAGTTTTGAATGGATTCTTTTTGGAGGCATGGCAGGATTTCTTCCCGCATTGGTGTGATGATGGGACTTAAAATGCACAAAATCACCCAGTTTCTCCAGTAAAGTTACGTAAGTCAGGATTGTCAAAACATCCATAATTCTCCATGAAACATAAGATAACTACACCATTAAACACACCCATTTCTTTTTAAATTTTGGGAAAGTATGGATATTTTTACTTAAGGCTGCCTCTCATTATAATAAAACAACTCATGTGACTTGTTCCAGCAACTTCTACTTTACTTTACTTTAGTTATTGCATGTTACTTCGGGTGTCGTAGAGCAGAGAATGGGTCGTCTCGGGGCCGGCTGCTGTGTCATAATGTCGGCCGTTAGCGTGCTGCAGTGAGCTGCCACACCGAGCAGCCGGCAGATTGATGACCTTGACATGGACAGAGCCAGTCAGCCAGGAACGGGCAGGAGTGAGATTTTATGAATCTGTTTATCTTTCCGACACTTTTGACTCTGCACTGTTATGATTTGTCAGACCTGAATAAGACAACAGTTTTAGGACAAGCCAGAGTGTGTGCAGGGCAGGCCGGTTGAGATGTGCGTGTTTAATTAATGTGTGACTTTAGCTACAACCACTGCCTTGATGTTTCTCCTAATCTCATCTGATAATAATTTCCCCACGTATGGACGTTAATAGAACATGACAGATTAAACTGCAGATGCACAATTATTAAGTCCCATGTAGTATGTTCCCACTGTGGCTCCCTCTCTCTGAGTTTGGCAGGATTTTTGAGTGACTCACAAAAACTATTTCAGTTCCTATTTTCAGTTTGTCGTCACTGCAGCTTAAGAGGAGGAACCAATCAATATTTATTTTTTTGCACATGAAAGGGAATCTTTGCGGTTTGCTGCCTCTTACAGAAATCAATGTACCAGCTTCCTCTCTCTCACACACACAGTCTCCAGTTTTCTCTACCAACTCCTTCCAGCCCCTCCCAGGCCTGTCTACCACCTGTCCTCACCCCTCTCCCCCTCTCCCCAGGCTTAACCCAACATTCCCACCAGCCTTGATCAAAGAACAGTGACAGATTTACACACACTCAGCTGCACAGCCTCATGGCCTTCTTAAGGTCAGGGGCAATGATCTGGAAATCCCATATAGACAAATGTGAAGTGTGCATGCATGTATTAATGCATGCGGGTATGTGTGTGTGTGTGTGTGTGTGTGTGTGTGGTCCAACTTCACTCAGGGTCAGAGAGGTTGGATTATCAGGCTGGATTTGTATCTGGGATTCATAAAGGACAGCAACTAATGATTATGTTCATGAATCATTAATGTATTGATCATTTCAATATTTTTTTAAGTCAAATATCATCCTGCTTATAGACAGTGGCTAGATAAACGGCTTCCTCAATTTATCTGGAAAAGAAATCTTACAATGTTGGAAGTGGCTTTGGGGACAATTGTTAACAGGTCTGGATAAAGACATGATGTCTAAACCCCAAAAGGACTGTGGGAAAACAATTATCTGTATTTGGTTTTGTCACACAGGGGTGTGTGGAAGGATCTAGATTTTTTTTGTTCAAATCATCCATTAACCAATTCATAATTTCAGCACTAGATCCATGTTTTTTACCAAATGATCCTGCATGTCTGCGTGCGTTTGTGTACCTTGGGTGGAACGTAGAACTCCAGCAGGAACTTCTCGCCTCCTTCCTCCCTCTTCGTCTTCCTCAGCAGCAGGCGGCACTTCTGCCACTGTGCGGCACCCATACAGTTTGTGTCATCAGCCACCATGTATCTCAACGCTCCCTCCCTCTGGATCTCCAGCATCTCAGCCTTGTGGCCCTGGGAGCCCCTGGGAAGCCGTAGCTTTTGGGACCACTTCTCTCCGCATGCAGCCTCTCCTCCTGCTCCTCCTCCTCCTACTCCTCCCCCATTAGCCTTCCTGGCTCCAGAGGGACCTTCGGGTTCAGGGGAGGCCCGTCTGTGCCACATCTCCTTCACCCCATCCACCACACAGAGGCTCATGTTCCTCAGGGAGAAGCCCTTCTTAAAGCGAGCCTTTGGGTGATTGACCGACACGTCCTCTGAGCTGCGGGACTGTCCCAGAGCAGACACCTTGTGTGTTGGCTGGGGGCCTCGGGAAGCGGTGGTGCCACTGCTTCCCCTATCTATCCCCCCACCTCCACTGTCCATGCTATCGAGGGATTCACTTGAAGCCCCTGCGTCCTTGCGTCTCTGGTAAAAGTCGTGTCCGTAGGACAGCGGGCAGCCCTGGATTCCCAGAAAAGGAACAATGCTGTACTTAGGTGCTGCGTTGGAGCCGTCCTCCCCCGGCGAGGATGCCTGGCTTTCCCGGGCCTGGGTCAGAGCTGCAGAAAAGCACGCCAGGAAGTGGTGGGCAAAGTGTTGTGAGAAGCTGACATCGGCGCCGGGCGAGTCGTAGCACGGGTTCTCCGACAGGAAGCGCTGGAACTTGTCAGCAAAGTCTGCAGCGGAGGCTCGAGCATGGAGCTCACAGAACTCTCGCCAGTCTGGCAGTGGGCACGAGGAGGAGAGCTCCGGGCTACCGGGCACCACCGCTCCGTTCATCACTGGGCCATGCCAACCCACAGAGGAGAGGCTGCAGAGGAGGAAGAGGGGCACAGTGTCAGCGTGGATGCAAGCAAAAGCCTTAAGTATATATTTGTGTAACTCCTGGCTTTGGATCTGATGTACAGATGTGGGACAGCCTGCATGTGTGATGGTGCAAACAATAAAAGATATGTGAATGAAGCAGCCTGCTATATCAGCATGTGTCGTTATATTTCCATCTGGATGATAAGAAAAAAAAATGTGTTCATCAAGAAAAACGTGCAACACATACTTTTTCATTTGTGAAGATTATATATTTCAACATTAAAACATTCTCTCCAATTTTTTATATTCCCACATCTCATCATATTAAATGTGCATGTTAAAATCTTTCACAATGATAACCAGGATTTAAAAAAAAACTAAGATCATAAGTCAAAGTCCCAACTGTCAACTGTCAACAAAAACTGTCCTCAGTGGTAACTAGAGCCCCGGTGACAAAAGCACAAACATCCAGAGTCCAGACTCTGTGACATGTGAAAATTAGGACCAGGATTGGCATGTCACTGAAGGTTTGAAAACAGCGTATCAACAGATTCAATGTGAATACCGATTGAAAGGAGAAATCGTCCAGAAAGTTTGGATCTTCATCAGTTACAAATCAATGGTTTCTGACAAGCACTCGGATTATCTAGAAGTGAGTTCTGTCAGAGCAGGTTAACAGCCCGCTGGATTCATCCCAGACTGACCGTACAGCTCCCCATCATGCCCCATCTAGCTCACTTACTGTTGTTTTTCTACATAATGAGTGCTTTTTAAGACCACAGTTGCTCTTGTCCACTCATTCTTACATTCCTCTGTTCCCCAGCGTGTGTGTGTGTGTGTGTGTGTGTGTCTGTGTGTGTGTGTGTTCGTATGACTCAGCGATGCCTCCCTCGCTGGCCCAATCAGTGCCAAACAACATCACATTACTGATCACACTCTTCTCTCTCTGGTCTGTGTCAGTAGCAACATCCAAGGCCAGCTTTCACAGCCCCCCCCCCCCCCCACTCTCATTCTTTGCCTCAACACATCAGTGACTAATACAGCATCAGTGAATGACGTTGCACAATCAAACACATGGGTTTGATTATTGTTGTCTGTAAATCACACAGATAAAAGGATATCCTCTGATATCAGCCTGCGGGGTGACATACGCACAGGGACGGCAAACCCTGTGAAAGATTATTCTCAGAGCTGCTGATGCTTCTCTTGGCAGTTCACTCACAACATGCTCTCAAATGTTTGCTTCCTGCAATTCCACTCTTACACCAAATCACACACACACATGCATACATTTGCATGACAGAGTTCCCTGGAATTTTTCCTGCAAGCAGCTTTATTATCGTTTTCAAAAAGCATCCATGTGGGATTTCTTTTCATAAAGGATTAGTGAGTTAAAAAAAAACTCTCCACTGGAATTAAGTCCGACACACACAATCAACTACAAGCCAATCTTTCTCTTTCATCCCCTCTTCTTTCCCTTTCACACAGATCTGAAACAAACAATATGCCAGATCAGAGAGAGGAGGTGAAGTACCCAGGAGATCCAGCTCTTTAAAGGGCATCGCTTAGCTCGTCTCACACAGAGAGAAACTCTTGGATGCGGCGACTCAGTGGCAGAATTTCAGAGGAATATTGTGATGGATAGACACACTAAAATGTAAAGGACAGGGTGGGATTAGAGAATAAGAATGAAAAAAAACAGCAACGAACATGTCTCCTTTCATTGCATGGATGTCCCAGAGGAATGTAAAGTGTTGTTGTCTACCATGTTCTGCCACAGGTACTGAATCACAACCAAAGGTTGGGAGCACTTCCATAACATGACATAACCTGGCGCCAGTTGACAGAAATACATCTTGACGGATTCAGAACAAAAAGAATGAGAGATGTTTGATTTTTTGAGAGTGATCTTACCCACAACCTCAAAGAGAGAGGAAATAAAAAGAAAGATAATTATTAAAGTGGGGCCCACCACTAAGGAGGCAAAGAAAAAAATTTTCTCTACTATTTTTTTCAGTAGAGGTTTGAAACCAAAATTCCAATTATTATCAGCTAAAGGTGTTTTTAACAACCTGGCAACCCAAATGTTCTTCTTGATGATCTATAAAGCATTAATACATGTTTTATTAACCGCTGATAAAGCTGATACAGCTAAAGTCCATTTCCACTTTCATTCATGAATACATCACTTCATTCATTTAAACAGCCATCCATTCATGCTTTCAAGCCACACCAGATAAGCAAAACTGTAAAGTGTTGTTGTAACAGTTATCTCATTCCCTATGTGTGTGTGTGTGTGTGTGTGTGTGTGTGTGTGTGTGTGTGTTTGTGTTTGTGCGTGTGTGTGTTATGCGAGGAAGTCAATATCCATTCAGCTATTTTAAAACGTGCACTGGGCCAACTTTCCACTCATTCAGCGAAAAAAACAACAACACACAGTGAGGTGTGTTTCTTAAAACTCCTGTCCTTCCGCGAAGATGAGGATGTGCTTCTTTCAAGGATACTGAACTGACTGTACGCCGCGCCCACACATACACACATTTACTCACCGAGTCAGCATGAAACTTAAGCCAGGAGACACTGGAGGAAGTGGACAGCATTAAGGTTTTCTGAGGCTCAGCAGACTGCATACTGCATTGTCCACAGGGGTGTAGCAACATAAAGCAACAAATGATTGGCTGAGAGGGGGCCAGTGGTGGAAAGTACTGTATTCTACAATTTTATCATACTTTTACTTGAGTATTTCCATTTTTATGCTACTTAAAACTAGTCCACAACAACATCTCAGAGGGAAATATTGTACTCTTTACTCCATTAGACTTATTTGACAAACATTTACAACAAATAAGTTGAACAAACACATTGTGAGAAATTAAACCGGTGGTTTCCGTATTTATGCATCAATTTTAAAATCTAATAGTATCATCTATATTAAATCAGCTGTAGCAGATACTTTTAATTTGTTTAATTTGAACTTGTTTATATGTTGAATGTATGTAACAAAGAACTGCATATTTACATATCTTGCAATTATGGAGCAACATCATCATTCATTAGTACTCGTGTTTCTGTCCACTTATTCACTTTCTTTTAGCTCAGTTTTTTCTTCTTTGGACTCGTCTGGATCAATTCATTTACCAGATAGTTGCAGACACATCTGTCGCCACCAGACCTTCCGCCAGATGTCCCTCACCTTGCAAAACTCGGTTTTGGGAAACATCAATAAACTTTGAGCTAGCAAGCTATTTGCTGAAAACGGCAAGTTTTGAAGAAAATAGAATTGTGCAACAGGGCAGGTGTGCTTGGTTCATTTGAGGAATGATTGTAAATATTCACAAAGAATACTCTCATTTTAATACTCGTTTACTCTCTAACTGGGACGTTTTGGGACAGAGAAGATGGACAAAATACACACGGCAATACAGCCGAGCAGATTACATTTAACCATGCATTTGGCTAATTTCAATAGCTCACGTTACTGTATTGTGTGTACAGTGAACTTAATTTCATATTTTAAGTGGCTTTTTTTTTTACGGTCAGTAAATGTTCCATCATAACAAGTTCCTTCCCGAGACCAATTTGGAGATACACCATCGCTGCATCCGGGGCGTACCAGAGCCCAAGATGATTTTGACTGGTTTAAAGAAATGCTCCCAGGACATTTTTTTCTCCTATCTAGGAGTGTGAGTGGACCAGACCTTACTCTGCAGCGCTGTGGAGATAGATCTGGCAAGCAAGACTACTTTGGACCAACTCCTTTGAAAAATATCGGACTCTTTAGAAGCTAAATGCTCAACTATGTTCACCTATTAATCCATAAGAGTGTCTGTCCTCTATTTGTTGCAAAGCAGGTAATGTACAGTGAATTTTCATTGAAGAACTGCAGAATGATAAGAGTGGACCAAACAGTAAAGTCACTGGCAGGGCAGCAAAACAGTGAGCTGAAACTCACTACACAGCCCCTAAAGCTGAGGTGAGCTGCAGATTCCGGTGATAATTCTCTGAAAGTTCATCACAACTGGCGACCCTTCTCACATCGTCATTTGATACATTGTTATAATAAAAATATTGATTATAGCAAACTGATGTTTTCTGATGATACTTCTGTTCTTTGCATTTTGAATCAAGGACTTTCACATGATAATTTTGGTACTTTTTATTTAAGTAAAGGATCTAAGTGCTTTTTCCAGCACTGGAGGGGGGCATGCTTTTGCTCCATAGGCCAGCTGCTAAAACAATCAGTGATTGTGTGGAGGTGGAGTAGAAGAGGGGAGTGTAAAGAAAGGGAGACACATGGCATGACGAGGGGGAGCAGAGGCACCATGTAGAGTCACATCCCCACGACTCCCATCTGTGGGTTTTTTAGGTCCATTGATGGACTTAAAGTACAAAAACAAGACTGAGGGGAGTCAAGAGACATCTAAAAAGGCTCACCTCCATCCTTCAAGCCTCAAAAGACCCTTTCCCTACTGTATCTCTTCCCTTTCTGCTGTAAAAAGCTACCACTAATGTTCTCCTCCTTCTGCTACTTCTCAACCCAGGGGAGCAGGGCTGATATCTCTGTCAGATGGCTGGGAGTTCTTTCTGTAACAGTAAACTGCGGAGGAGATGGAAGAAACATTACTGTGCAGGGAGAAGCTATTAACTGCATCCTGCAAAACACATTGTACAAATTACGTTCACTTCATGTACTCTGTGTAGCCCTGCCGGGACAGGCCTGTGTAGAGCCAAGAATTGCATATGCCTGATTAATACTGTGGTGTTGTGTTTAGTAATATAGAGCGACTGATATCATGTGATATAGTACGAAAAGTTATGTGCAACAATTCGGATTAAAACACTGGGACATGAACACGTTTCCCGGGTGAATGTCTTGTGTTTTCAACGGGACACAAACTCTGCTCCCTTAGCTTGAAAGCCCCTTGTTTTATGCAGTTTCATGGCAGCAGCATGGCCTCTGTGATTGGCTGATGAGGATTTGTGATGTTGTGGTCCGACCCCACGGAGTTTAGCCCCGTCATGTTTTCTAAGATTAGCCTCCTGCTGCTTAGCCTGCCTAGCAGCACACTCAGTACATTACAGCACTGTACATACTCCACATCTTCAACGCCATGTGAATCCATTAATTATGTGTTTTTATATAAGATCTAAATAATAAGGTAATTAGGTGGGGATTGAGGACATTTGAAGACATAAGATATGTTGTATTTGTCACACGTGGAAGATATAAAACAGTATAATAACAACAAAAACGATCAAGTTAAACGTTTTGTAACTTAGCTCTCTCTATTTGCATTATTATGTCAATCTCTGCTAAAACTGAAAGGTAATACTGTTCCGTTATTCACCCAAACTAAAAGCTGTTATGGCTGCAAAATATTATAGTTACACTCTAGCTCTTTTTAAACTTACATGTCATATTTTGTTGTAATTATTAATACATGTGTAGCCTTAAAAGATTTAACTGTCAAATAATACACACATTGTTTTTGTACAACTAACAATACATTTTTAGTCTTACATTACCAGACCAATCTCCACAGTGGTAAGTAAGTGCTAAGTAAGTAAGGTCTGGATACACCACAGATGCATTCTGGGATAGAAGAAATAACCACTCTGGGTTGTTTGCATTTCTTTAAACCAATCACAAACATCTAGTGATTGCAGCGACGGTGTGTCTGCAAAATGGTCTCGGGAGGGAACTTGTTTTGTTGGAATATTTGCACCCCGCAAAAGAAAACACCACATACTATATTAAAGGCAGATAACTGTTCACACAACACAGTAATGTGAAGTATGTAAATTCGCCGCATGCATGGTTAAACATAATTTTCTCTTACCAATGTATCAGCGTGTTTACTTTGTCCATAGCAATCCCCACAAATCGGTCCCAAAATGTCCCAGATAGGGAGTAAATGCAGTAAACATATCCTTTGTAAATCTTTACAGTCATTCCCTGAAAGAACCAAGCAGGCCCGCCTTGTTGCACAATCCAAATTTTCTTCAAAACTTGCCGTTTTCAGCATTTTAGCTTGCTAGCTCGAACTTTGTTGTTGTTTCACAAAAGGAAGGGATTTTGAGAATGGCAACACACACACAACAGTCAGGAAATGATCCTGGAACTGTACTTCTGTTGATTCAGACAAATACATTTGTGACAGGTAAAAATGTACTCAGTAATATATAAAATAACATTAACACTTGGTCATAACAACCCATTTGTACTTGGTAAAGTTACCCTAGTATTGCATCTGTGTTCTACTGGCAAAAATAACCCAAACTGCAAGAAATATTTAATCAATGACAAATACTAAAACCAAAATCCCGACCAAATTGGCAGCACAAACATATGTGACACACAGACGCCGAAATCAGAACAAAGATGCTGAAGGACAGAAAGAAAAACAGTGACACATGAAAGAAGTCACACTGACAGAAAACTTCCTCACCCAGTTAACAGACAGAATAGGCATCCAGGTGTGTGTGTATGTGTGTGTTTGTGTGTATGTGTGTGTGTGTGTGGGGGGGGGGGGGGG
>NC_048409.1:11349008-11358008 GCF_013103735.1 Etheostoma cragini
ATACACACGGCAGCCCGCTGTGTGTGTGTGTGTGTGTGTGTGTGTGTGTGTGTGTGTGTGTGTGCGGATGCAACCAGTGATAATAAACCAGACATGATGAGAAGACAGATTCCTGAGACTGAACACAAACAAACCGGCCAGCGTTCACTAGTCTGCTTGTGGGTTTTTCACCACCTCACAATTTAGGTAACAGGGCCTCCTCACGCAGGTACTAAACACATTAATTACAATGTCCTCTACCAGCAGGCTCTCCTCGATATGTCTCTCTTTATCTCTCTCTCCCCTGATTTCTCTGGTGAGCAGTGACAATGTAAATATTGAGTGAGCTCAAGCTTCCATATGGCAGCCAGTGATAAAGAACGGAGCGTGCGGGAGACGCACATTCCGCCACCGACTTCCATTTCCTGTCTCTCACCCACCAGGTCTAACTAATTTCACAGATGACCACAGGCCTCTCGCAGAAGAGAAATACTGCACAACCTGTGTTAGCATCGAGTATGTCAGTTACTGGAACAGATGGGGTTTTTAATTTGGTGATGAAGTGAAGTGTGTGAGTAAAGCTGATATTTACACAACATGTACAGCTCTATGTACTTGGCTTTGCAAACTTGCCTGCTTCAAACTGCCCCTTGAGGGATAAATAATGTATAATAAAATGAAATGAAATATGCAGGACCGCATTGAAAAAATGAATCGATGAATCTGTTTGTGCCTTTTGTTTGTTTTGTTGTTTGGTACCCATCACAAGGTCTCAGAGCCCAAGGTGTCCTGATGATGATCTCTAAACATGACAAATATCAGAGTATTACAAGGATATTCAAATAAATAACCATTTTGTGTTATTTTGGATTTCACTGTAGGGTGTTCTTGTTATTCTGTGCACGCCCTGCAGGATATATGGTCTAGCCCGGGTAGGGTATAATCACTTGGCTGGGGTCAGCTCTGAAGAACCTCAGATTCAGTCAAAGTATTGTAAAATATTTGATAAAAAATTTGATTTCAAAGGGCTGCCGCTTAAACACTAAACAAACATTTATATTAGAATATTAATTAATATTAATAATTAATTCAGTTATAGAATGGAAAAAAACAGTATAAAATGACCGGCCTTCCTTTAGGAGCCTATGAAATCGTATTATTGTATCAGACGTAAAGGTCTACTTAACACATTTTGTGGTGATGTATTGCATTGCATTATATTGTGAGGCGTTCTTGTTATTCTGTCCACCCCCTACATGCCTGGGTGGCATGTATGAGCTAGGGTCAGCTCTGAAAAGCTTAACTTTTAGGAAAGAATTCATTGGATTTTTTTTAAATGTGTTATTTTCTTTGATTAGGTCACCATAAAATCACAACAGTGTAAGAGAAGTAGAGTATTATCATTTGTGACAGCAATGTAAAGGCTTCTATAACAGCACGCCTGATACTTGTTATAATCATGCTTATTAGGCTTCATATTAACTTACAGTCTCGTGTAGCCTATAAAAAGATACATGAGAAAAAGTCAATAGTAGGCCTGAAACAGGCCTACTGCGGGCCCAGAGAGCCTATTTAAAGCCAACAGTGGGTCGTTGTGCAGGCTGCGTAATGGACTTCATGAATGGGAATCGGCATCAGCCTCTTGCTGAATGGCTGACGGCTCCAGGTCCAGAAAGCAGGAGATGAATGGGAGTCTGAGTGCGGAGTCACGAGTCGGTACACTGATTTTGGATCATCTCGAGCGGGGCCTGTACATCAGATCAGATCAGATCAGGCCCCTGATCCATCCTGTGACTGACCAGACTTTACTCCCCCAAGGCTATTAAATGGATTAGCGGAAAAGCCCCTTTCACACCGCGACCCTCCTCCAGTCCGGGAAGCCTCACCCACAGTCTCCGTGTCCGACACCTAAAAACGATGCGATTGCACTTGTTCTCTCGCATCAAAAAAACGATTCATAACGCAGGATTCATCACGAGAGGCTGACTGTGCACGGAGATGAATCGGGTTTAACATCAAAACACAGCACCCTCCTCTGCCCCTCATCACCTGAAGGTGTACTGCTGTCACCCTGATGCTGGCTTCTATCTATTGAAACAACCGGCACATAAGAAAGGCTGTGAAGGATCTCTAATCACAAACGTTAGGATGGTCCGGACGCGCTAAATAAGAAATAAAACGCAGCAGCGGCTCTCACCTCAATGCAGGACTGGTTTCATGACGCTGGTGTCTCTGAGGGGATCCTGGTTTTGGTTTTGAAGATGTTGTTTATTTAGCATTAAACATGTTTTTTTTTTTTTATTAATTCCCTCTTCATCTGGTCTTCTTCTCCCCGGTTTGTAGGCGCGCGCAGGCGGCCACTTCTCCCTCCATCTCTCCGCTCGACGCACTGTGCGGCTGTACCTTTGGCTCTGCTGTCCACAACACCACGGACCAGTCAGAAAGAATCCGAAAAAAATAGCTCTTCCGGAAATTACTTTCAGAATAAAGTCTCAAGTTGCTGAACAAACTAGGGACCGAACCTGTTAATGTTTTTTTGCATCCGGTTCCAGTGAGCTATTGTTAGTTTCCTCGGCCCCAGACATCTACGGGGGAGAAAGTTCCATGTTCAATGTTGCATAATAATAAAAAATAGCAAGACAAAATTCAAATAAAAGCAAGCACTGCAACAGTCAAGAAACTAAATAGGCCAATAGAAGAGATAATTACAATAAAAAGTAATCTAAAATACTTAAAAATGCAACATGTGTAATCATTTTATAGTATAGAACATTATATATGTAATTGTCATAATAATAACAATATGTTTTAAAATGAATATATACAGTTTTGTGCAGGAATGTGGCGAACAATTTTAATTCATTAGCAATATTTACAATTGGAAATGTTATACTCCAAATATTTTTAATTTTAGATTTCCAAGTGAAGTCTAAAATTCAACTTTACAATTCCAAGCTTCAAGCATTCCATTTTTAGACTTACAAGCTGATCGGCTGTACAGTGACTTAAAAACTCTCTAACCTTAGCAAATTTCCCCATGATTAGTACCAAATTACATCCAGGAACTTTCCTAACACTGTCTCTGTTACTTACTGTATGGGAAACTGACACACAGAAACCTTGGGTACTGTTACTCTGGTTTCCATTAGACTTACTCTTATTTCTTCAAGTTTCTGTTCCGTTTCATTTGAATTACAGAACAAATTGGAAATGAGGTGTGGGAACAGGCTCAGTTGTTGTAACGCCCGGATTCCAGGAGTACTGGTTGATTTCTGAGGCTTTAAAGCTGCAATATGGTTGACTGTGTACAGCTGTTACATGGTGACAACAAGGTACACACACAATGCATAGGAAAGCAGTGAGTCACTGAACAAAATTAGAAATGCAACACTTTTGTTTCCCCCATTTTCATGAGCTGAACTCAGAGAAATGATGAAGCACACGCGCTAGGTGGATGGATTATCTCTGCAAAGGAGTAAAGCTCACTGGTTACACATGTTCAGAAAGATTTGGGAACAACATTTGAGAGAAATAAGCCTTTAGTTAGATCTTTGAATTCAGCTCATGAAAAAATGGGGGCAAAAACAAAAGTGCTGCATTCATAATTTTGTTCAGTATATAGGGTAAGTGAGGGTGGAGGGTCAATGGAGGCCCAACATATAGTATCATTACTATATGTTACATGTGAACGTTTCTAATGTAGGAGATTCAACGTTTTCATTTCCTTTTGGGGCCTACACCTTTGACGAACACAGAAAATGTAATGGCTCTTGTGGTTTTGAAATTAACTCATGGTCACTTGGAAATAGCGAACTGAGAATACACGGTGGTTCAGACAAAACCGTTTTTTATTTTTGGTTCCTGACAAACTGCTGACATTTTAAAGAAAACCTACAAGAGCCAGATTAAGCAACCAAAAAGAATAATTGTGTTGCAGAATTCTTTAAAAAAAAATGTGGTGTCACTATCATGGTATTTCCTAATATGTGACGTGACGCTGAAGGCTTTTATTTTGAAGGCACAATCAAAGGACTCTCACATTCTGTGGGTCTCTTGACAATAGCTTCCTTCACTGGGGGGCGCGCGCGTGCGCGTGTATGTGTGTGTGTGTGTGTGTGTGTGTGCGCATGTGTGTGTATGTGTGTGTTTCACTGATCTATTTAACAGCCTCCTTTGACTGCCCTTAAAGGAGCCACGCCCTTTTATTGTTACCCTACAATACAAGAGGTCCTCGGTGTGTGTGTGTGTGTGTGTGTGTGTGTGTGTGTGTGTGTGTCTGTGTGTATGTGTATGTGTCTGTGTCTTTGTCTGTGTGTGAGTGTGTGTGTGTATGTGTTAGCGCACGTGCAAGTGTAATAGTTTTATATTAGTAAATTATTGAATTAAAGAAATACAATAACATAGAAATATTTCTAAATGTTTCATTCAGACTGGTAAGAGTGGTCGCCTTCCAATCTGAGGGTTGGTGGTTTGATCCCAACCAAAGTGTCCTTGGGTAAGACACTGAACCCCGAATGGGTCCCGATGCTGCGCTGTTGGAGTGTAAATGTGTGTGAGTGTTTAACTGATGAACAGGTGGCACCTTGCATGGCAGCCTCGGCCACAGTGTATGAATGATGGAGAGTGGTTCCTATATTTTGTTAAAGAACTTGGAGTAGTCATTAAGACTAGAAAAGGCCTACATGCATACTTTAGATTTTCATGATATACTGTGACTCAATGATGTTTAGCCCTCAGTAATTGGCTCTAGCACACCTTTAATCCACTTTGACAGGATTGAGTCTGTGGGGTTGAGGGCTGGACTAATAACCTGGGCCGGCCACAGGCTGGTGGTAGTGGGAGAGGACGAGCGGCTCTAGAAGGTTGCCACCTAATCCCAGGGTTTACTCTCAAATCAGCTCTGTTTTTCGATCAGAGCTGGCAGACTTTTTTTCTTGTTTTGCCAACAATTTTTTTCAGTTCTAACCCATCTCTGCAATGTTTACCAGTAGAAAAATGATTCAACCAAAGCGTGTGATTGAAATGTTGCCAGTTTATGCTCAATGTACTGAAGGAAGCAGCTCAGGGTTTCCCAAACTTAAAACACAAAACAAGAGTTTTGTTATGTGGGACTCTATTTTCTCCAGTAGAGTTAAAATAAGGAGATTTTACCACGCTTTAGTAAAAAAATTGATAAATCATTCACAACATCTAAACCTACTTCCTGTTACTAACTTGTACATTTTTTATGAAAACCCTTATAACATTTTTAACAACTCATGGGCTTTTTGGGCCTTACATCAGGAACCACTGCACATATATTTCCCTGTCAAATATTGACAAAAATCTAAGATAGGGGAACCCGTTAAGTAAGAGAATGATGAAGTAAGGAGATGCCACCATTGTTATTTTCTATTATCAGTGCTATGGTGGCAACAGAAACCTTTTACGCTCATTGTTCTCAATTCAAACCCAGAGTAGGGCGAGAAGCTGCGTAATGAAACCAAAAGAGACCTGAGCTGGGCGAGGGCTCTCTCTCTCTGTCTGCATCTCTCTCCAGAGACCCTCGCTTCTTATTGATCCCCACACACTTCCTGCCGGAAGGATGAATCAACGAGCCGGGGGGGGGGGGCTGGTGTCTCTCCCATATCACCTCTGCTTTTTAGTCCTGTCACTTCCATGTCTAAATCCCTTTATTCAACCATCAACTTAAAGACTATTCCTTCTTAATTCCATCTCAACCCAAAAGGTCACTGTTTTCAGTCTTTTGGAGCAGCTTGCCTTTCTTTCCTCTGTGCAGACACAGTGCAGTTCAATGGCAGAGCAGGAACCCATAACGCAGCGCTACACACAAACAGCACGGCTTCCTCTGTGGGTGCCATCGATCAGGAGTTCAAATATACTTCATTTAGACTTCAAAGAGGTAAGACAGACTGAAAGATAAAGGAGAAAAAAAGAGATGCTTCTGAGCTGATTTTCTATGAAAGCATCTGAAGTGGTTGAGATGGAGATTGGCCTCCTGAGGCTGTTTGAGGATCAATGTGTCAGCTGGCTTTATTAAGAAACTGCCCCTCACTGTCTCCGGACTAAGAAAACACACTCTTGAGGGACACAGAAAGCTCTGCTTGCCTCTGAAGATGCCAACATGGGAGAGGCTTCCGTACCATGGCTGCACCCTGCGTTTGAAGAAATGTGTGAATGCACAGTCTGCACGCATGAATTACTGACAGGAAGCTTTTCAAGGTTGTAACCTGAAGCTTCATACAAAACATGAGGACTTATCTGCCTGAGAGCAAAACCAAATGTTCCTAGGCCTACTGTTTCTATGATGCATTGGGGATGCCCGTGTCCACTTCCCTTCCCACCACCAACAACCCCTCTTAATTTAACATCTATCTTTTGCAAAAGGGGCTGAGCGTGGATTGAGACAAAAATCAGCCCTGCGTTAAAACAACGCACAAGACTGCATTGGTGGAGGCATGTTGTTTAGGATAACGGTAGTTTATATCCACAACGTTCCTTTTCCGGGATTGCTCTGGTGCCGCAGGAAATTCTGTCGGATGCATTTATTTTCGCCGATGTCCGTTTCCTTTCGCTTTCCTTGTGTTGGAATTTTAAACTCAGGCTGATTTATGAGGACCATGGTTAACTGTCTCCTCAGATATCTGCAGCTAGACTATCTGTCTAATCTGAATTTTCTCTTTTACGACTAAAAAAAACAACTTCTGAAGTCCACGGTCCACCAAAACCAGATCGTTCCCGAGGCTATTTGGCAGTGGCTCCGTGTGAATCTTAGCACCGCCCACAACCATTGTGATTGGTTTGAAAAAATGTCATCCCGGAATGTGGACGATGTGGACTAGCCAGACCATCTGTGGAGGATGGAAAAGCGTGACTGGCATAACGGTAAATCAATGAAATACAATCCAGGTGAAGTAACAGAAGAATGTGTTTACAGGAGTACCAGGCAAGAAAACACAACACCATTGTTTACAATACTCACAGACAGGATTTTACAACTCTTACGTCACAAAAATCACGAGATACACACTAGAAAAACTCCATTCACGTTACAAAGTAATCCACTAAGAATGTGAGCTTGCATGTATGTGATTGGCCAACGCAGCACATTCCTGGATGACGTCGAGTCTGTTTCAACTTTTTTGTCAGATGACCCTGCTTTGTTTAGCTCAAAGTCCGGATATCTGGGACTCTGTTGCTTCTATGAGAAACATTCTTTTTTTAATCTGACTCCTGCAAGTCTCCCAAACGTCTGGAAGTGCAAAGCTGAATTACTGTGACATTGAATGTAAAGGTCTTTCAGAGTGGATAGCTATAGCTCTGTTTAGAACACTTAGATCATGACTGAACCAACCTGACAGGGGGCCCCATACACCTCCCACCCTTTGTGCATTGTGTGTGTACCATGTCACCTACAAGCTCTACAACACACACAACACAACAGCCAATCATTTCATTTATATTCCCTGAGACTGATAAAGCAACAAGTGGCAGGTTTGCTGTATTGTGTATATCCTAATTGATTTATGTGATTATTGTGATAATGTGCAATATATTTATACAATCTCGGACAAAAATCTCTGAATAACAAAAATGTGTGTGTATGTGTATGTGTGTGTGTGTTTGTGGGTCAGATTTCATCACACAGTGCAAGAGGTGTCAGTCACACCAACTTTCACTTGATCTGATCACAAGACCTACTAGTGAAACATTGGTGTGTGTGTGTGTGTGTGTGTGTGTGTGTGTGTGTGTGTGTGTGTGTGTTTTCTGTGTCAGCCTGTACCTGAGGTTGTGTTTCTCCTGCCTAGCTGGCATGAGATGATGCACGATGTGTGCCATGATGTCATCCAAGCCACTCTCCTGGAGCTGAGCCCAAGCTAGCACAGTTAACCACACTGTCAGCGACACTGTAAACAACACGAGGAAACAACAACAGGGAGGAATCACGTCACTTAGTCTTGTGCTGAAAATAGATTTCAATAAACGTCAAGCTGCATCAGAAAAACAAAAAGGGACAGAGGTGGGAAGTAAGTACACTTACTAATATAATATATTTAAATGGTAAATAATGTTCTTTTCACACATTTATTTCACAGCTCCAGTTGCTTATAATTAACCAGATTAGGATTTTGCAAACAAAACAATAAGAGGATTTGACAAAATATGAAACTGATGGTACTGTTATAGATATACCAAACAATTAATAAAGTTATTAACATTAGATCCACCACAATGAGAGACAACATTAAAATGTATTCTGAACGAGTGAGTACTTTTACTTTTAATACCTTAGTTACATTTTGCAGTTTATTCTTCTGTAATTTTACATATGTAAACGTACAATGCAGAATTTTAACTTGTAATGACTTTCTTTACATTGTGGCTTTACTATTACTTAAATCTGTTAATTTGTCTCTCTTTCTTTTCTTTTGACATTGTTAAGTGGTAACCCTTCTCTTTGCCATGAACTGAGCACAACTGACAAAACGACCATGAAGCATTGTTATCACACCAAATAAGGACATACTGTGTTTAAGAAGTCATATGGGCCACCCATGGACAAAATATATCTATATATATATTATTTGTTTGTTCTCTAACGAACAAACTGCTCCAACATGAAAAATTTGAAAATTGACTTACCGGTATTTGGGATGTGGGAGAAACAACAACAACAAAATGGTCTCCTCCAATCACAGATATATAGAGCAAATGAAAATCTATTTTATTTAACAAGGTTTTACTCTCTCAGGCCCCCAAACAAGCAATTCTGATAAAATTAGAAACACATTTTATTGTCAAGCTCATAAAACAGTGTATATATGTGTTAAGGCCAGACAGAACATCTCTTTAGAATTGAGGCTGGGAATTATGTCATTTGAATATGTTAATCATGTGTTTTTTTCTTTGCAGTGACAAATCAATCTAAATCCACCCGTCACTTCCTATCACCTTCCCCCCAGACGAGGTGAGAGAAAGGCAGGGCGGGGAGGGGACTTTTAGAGGTGGGGGGGGGGGGGG
>NC_048409.1:11358108-11376896 GCF_013103735.1 Etheostoma cragini
CACACACACACACACACACACACACACACACACACACACACACACACACACACACACACACACACACACACAGTATCCATGCAACAGTCCTCTGCAGTTTATGGTCTAAGTTAAGTTACTTAGCGACACAAAGGAGAAAAATCCTGAAGGGTGAGTTGGTTCTATGAATGCGCTGAATGAGAGCTTCACAGACATATGAAGTGAATGAACAGGATGCCTCTGAATGGGAGGGATGTCTGGGAGGAAAACATCTCGCTTGCCAAGCTTAAGCAGGATTCATATGAAGTGTTTACATAACACTTCTGATCTGCAGCTCCACAGGCTCCACTTGAAACTGCTGGAACTGAAAAAATGTTATTCATTTAGGACATGATCGGTTGATTGACAAAAAAAACAACATCATTTTATCAATTGTCACCTATGAATCAAAAAAGCCAAACATTCTTTGGTTCCAGCTATTTTAATGAGATCCATGAAATAACTGGTACTTCAAAAATAAAAATTAACTGCCTGTATGGGAATTTAATATATGGGTGTCTATAGTTATGCTCCCTGTATTTTAAGGAAGAACGTTTACTTACAATAAGATATTCATTCACAAGGAAAAGTGGTGTCCTTAAAAGGACATTTTAAAATGAGGAGTTTCCTAATTTTTTTAATTTAGGCATTAAGATCAATTTTCGAAAGATGTTTTCTTTTTAATCAACTTTAGCCTATGTGTGTGTATGTATGTATATCCACACACACACACACACACACACACACACACACACACACACACACACACACACACACACACACAGTATGGCTTTGGGCACCCCAGGTAAAGATTTGTGCATAAAGAAGCCAAGTAAAGATGGAAAAATCTCCAAAAGGCATCAAATGACAGATTAGACATTTGTATAGTATGTCACAAAAAGTTAGAATTTATTTTCATCATTTACACTGTCAAAATAACAGAAAAGAAAATGGCGTCTGCAAAAGTTAAAACCTTGTACTGCCCCCTTTGGCAAGTATCACAGCTTGGAAACGCTTCTTGTAGCAAGCCAAGAGTCTTTCAATTCTTGTTTGAGGTATCTTCACCCATTCTTCCTTCCAAAAGTCTTCCAGTTCTTTGAGATTTCTGGGCTGTCTGTCACGCACTGCTCTTTTAAAGGTCTATCCATGGATTTTCAATTATGATGAGGTCAGGAGATTGTGAAGGCCATGGCAAAAGCTTAAATTTACACCTCTTGATGTAATCCACTGTGGATTTTGAGGTGTGTTTAGGATCATTATCCATTTGTAGAAGCCGTCCTTTCTTAAACTTCAGCTTTTTCACAGATGGCATCAAGTTAACGTCCAAAAATTTGCTGAAATTTTATTGAATCCATTTTTTCTTCTACTTGTGAAATGTTCCCTGTGCCACTGGCAGCAATACAACCCCAAAGCATGATTGCTCCATCCCCATGCTTAACAGTTAGAGGATAGAGGTTCTTTTTATAAAATTCTGTGCCCTTTCTTCTCCAAACGTACCTTTGCTCATTCCGGCCAAAAAGTTCTATTTTAACCTCATTGGTCCACAGAACGTGTTTCCACAGTATATCAGGCTTGTCTATATGTTCATTTGCAAACTTCAAACGCTGATTTTTGTGTTGAGGACGTAGAAGAGGTTTTCTTCTGATGACTCTTCCATGAAGACTATGTTTGTACAAGTATCTCTTTATAGTGGGATGGTGTACTACAACTCCAGTGTCTGCCAGGTCTTTCTGGATAGATCGTGCAGTCAAACATGGGTTTTGACTTGCTTTTCTAACAATCCTGCAAGCTGTTCTGTCTGATATTTTTCTTGCTCTTCCAGATCTTGCTTTAACTTCCACTGTTCCTGATGACGGCCATTTCATAATTACATTCCGAACAGAGGATATCGGCATCTGAAAACACTTTGCTCTCTTCTTATAGCCTTCTCCTGCTTTGTGAGCATCAACTATTTTCAGTTTCAGTTTTCTAGACAACTGTTTAGACTGCTTTGTTGGGGCAAGGTCAGATGAGTCTGGGCATTTAAAACCTTAAGATTGACATCACCTGGTCTTTCCGGACAATGATTGAGAACAATCCATGACACTGTCAGCTCTCAGCTTTCCAAAGGGGGCGACTCATGCTATAAACTCTGCAGGGTGCCCAAAATTTTGCAGATGCCATTTTTTTTTCTTCTTTTATTTTGAAAGTGTAAATGATGGAAATAAAATCTAACGTTTTGTGACATAGTATACAAATGTTTAATCTGTCATTTGATGCCTTTGAGATTTTTCTATCTTTTTTCTTGACTTCTCTATGCACATTAATACAACTTTTTACCTGGGGTGCCCAAACTTTCTCTATATACAGTATAGTTTAAAGCAGTGTCAGCACTACAAGGGGTCTGGACAGGTTTGCTCCCCTAGATAAAAAATAAAATATTTTTTTGTTGTTGTTGTTGCCAATGTCCTTTTTTCTTAACAATCTTTGGATGTATCACACATGCAATTCCGGTGGAGCAAACTAAACATGTTTATATTAACTGAATGTCCTTAGTTTCTGCCTAAATCCAACCATGGAACAAATACAAATACCAGATAACATCTAGAAAAAAACATGGAAATGTAGAACATAAACTCCTCCTTGTGTGATTAAATGCCCGAAGTCCAAGAAATATTATATGAGTTCTTAGTGTTTGTTTTCCAGACATCAATAATTTGAGGATGTCACCATGGCTCTTTATAGATAAAACAACAAATCAATGAATCGAAAAAGAAAAGAATAGTTAGTTGCAGCCCTGAAAAGCTCCTTGTTTCCGTTTAACGCTATCAGTTGGGTCAATGGCTTCACCGTCGGACAACACATCTGTTCACACAAATTAAAACAGAACACAAAAACATGATGTTAATTGCCATAAAATAAACACAGTAGGGAAAACGGATTAGGCGATGCAGGAGGAAGCTGCAGACACAGACAAGAGGGACTACAGTCAGGAGTCAGCTAAATAATTCATATTCATATTAAAGCATAACTTTACTGCCCCCTGCTGAACCCATAATGGAAATGAAAATTCCATGAAAGAAATATTCAGATAATGCACTCCTACATAACAGGATGACATTTGCCCCTTAGAACTGCTTCAAAATAAACATTAATAGTGCTGACACATCCAATGTGAGGTCATTAAAGGAAGCTCTTTGACCAAAGATCAGTCCACCTGAAGTGACCCTTCCCCTGCAGTAAAAATAACCTGAGGCCAATAGGGTTACTGGAGACTTTTGTTATTCCACAGATGGAGGTTGTTAATATTTATGGAGCGGTCGATGGGCAGCTGGAGGAGCGGAGGCGAAGGATGTGGAGGAAAGAGAGATGGAGAACATGGGAAGTTTAAAGTTGTGTAAATCCAAGGTTTGGGGTTAAAGGTGAATGGGGCTCCGGAGGGAAGAATGAGGCTGTAATTGTGCTAAGATAGATCAGAGTCTGCTGTATTTGAGAAGAAAAAAGGGGCTTAAGATAGAGGGGAAAGTGGAGTAGTGTGTGTGTGTGTGTGTGTGTGTGGTCTGTCAGTCGTGTTACTCTTTAATGGCTGTGAGCTGAGGTGCTCTTGAAGAGGAGGCTCTCATGAAAAATGCAGTCAAATTCAGTCATAGTCAAATGCAGGCAGCTATCAGTGGGACTGCAGAGGCTTGAATACAGATCAGCACATTTATAACGTGTGTGTGTGTGTGTGTGTGTGTGTGTGTTTCAGAGCAGGCAGTCAGTCAGTCGCTTCCCCTTCATCCTCCTCTTGGTTCAGCTGTTAAACAGATCTTTCCTCACCAAGTGCTCAATATCAGCCCACATTTGTCTCTTTCCCATCATAATATATGTAAGAGACTACTGTATTGCTGTTTCTTTAAAGGGTAAGGCTGATGTAATTCAATATTTTGTCAAAAAATCCCATACAGAGTGTGTTAACTGTGACTCAAGACTACCTGGGACTCTCAGTCCATTCATTCCTACTTAAGACAAAAAAATTAAATAAATAAAACCATATACTTATATTTTTAAAAGTTCCTAAAAACCCAGGCACTGCAGTAGTTTAAAACATTACTAAACCAGGCGTGGCCGGGTTAGCTCAGCTGGTAGAGCAGGCGCACACATATATAGAAGTTTACTCGTTGATGCAGCGGCCGCAGGTTTCACTCCGACCTGCGGCCCTCTCTCTCCCCCCTTTCATGTCTTCATCTCTCCTGTGGAAATAAAAGGCTCAACACACCCCAAAAACAATCTTTAAAAAAAAAAAATAGTAGTAAATCGTTATTAGGGACTATTGCTGCTTATTGATACACATTTGATGCTGATTGTGTTGCCTAGCTTCAGCAGCAGGACTGTGTAAGTGGGATTGATAATAATAAACTACAGTGCCCATATTCATCTTTATACATAGGAACCCGTTACACACAGTGCAAGAGTGTGGCTCATTGATGCATGTGGCGTCTGCCACACTGTCAGCCACAAAAAAAGTAGGCTTGAACCAAAAACACACACTTATCCCCAAACAGCAAATAAAATACAACCTTGCTGCAAAGTGCAAAACCATTCTCATTAACAGATGCTAGGCTCAGGCTCAAAGTGTCAACCCAACATGAAAGTATCCTTATATTGCCATCTTCACCATTACTCACTTCTCAGAATGACACCCTTTTAAATAAAATTGATACAAGAACAATTACTGCATAGTCTTTATTTGGAATATATACGCAATGCCAGTCATAAAGGAAGTAAGGAAGCAGGTAAACATGGACAGTAATCTGACTCGGAGAATGATCGACTCAGTAACCATTATTGTGTTGCTGCTGCAGACCCTCGCGTCTCAATCCTTTGATCTCTTAATAGCAACTAACAGTAACAAGGGGACTTCTGCGCCAAAGATTTATTAAAGACTATACTTACCAATTAATCAATCCTATAGGTCTAAACTCAGAGGAATGACAAAGTAAACGTATCCCTACTGAATATATTGTTCCACCACCATTATTCTTCAAATGACCACTAATAACCCACCTTTTACAGTCCACTCTCCAATCAAACGTAAATTATAATGTTAACCATATTAGCTAGTCTTATACCCACTTTGTCTTTATTGATTAAATGATCTATTTATTCTAAATTCCAGCTAAACCCAAAAATAAAAACACACCACGACCCTAATAATGTGGTCCCTTTGGTAACTTCATTTCATACTGCAACAGGAGCACAGATTACATAATGTTTATTATGTGATTAATTAGTTTAAGTTAAGAGTATAAGAAGCAAGTTATAGTTTTGCTTGACTTATACATTAATTGCAACTTAGATCAAGAATCTAGAATTGAAAAGAACCTCTTTTTGAATCAATAAACTGTTTGATTTACGGTTTACAGCCCTCAACCGCCCCCTAGTGGAGATATTAGCCACTGCAAGAATTAAAGTACAGCTCCGTCTTCATGAGCAGGTTGCTCAGGTTGATATGCATGCTGCTGCTGAATGTAGAACCAGCTTAAAGGTTTTGTTCGTTCTCATGGAAACGATGGAGGTGGTCAGAGAACCTGGGAGTAAGAGAGAAATTAAGACGATTACAAACCTGCATCAGGTACTTGCTAATGTGATCAAAATGGAAATTCATATGCGATGGGATGTTATAAATGTTCAAGATTCACAGCCCACTGGAGGATGAACAGCTCACTTTTTAGCGCAGAAGGCAGAGCAGTCTCTGCCGATACTCTCGCTCCAGGCGGTCTTGTACAGCACCTGGAAACCCCCCCGCCAAAAATCACAGTGAACGGTTAAGAGATCCCTGAAGTGTATGACACAAGGTTATTAATGTTGTATCAGGAGCTCCAAATGGGATGAAAGAAAACCCACCAGGAAGACCAAACAATGCAGGAACAGGGTGTAGAAGAACGCAACAGTCCTCGCCACCTTGTTGGAGAGAATCACACGACCCTGAGAGACACAAAAACAGAATAATTAGTCAAGAGGTTGAACCAAACGCAGTGTGTGTGTGTGTGTGTGTGTGTGTGTGAGTGTGTTTGAGTGTTACCAGGCTCAGAGTAGCTTTGTCCCAGGGGCTGAGGCTCAGGTATCGGCGCTGACGCTCCTGCAAACAGAGATGTAGGCTTCAATAAAAAAAATAATTAAATGAAACTGAGACATTGCCCTTCGTTTACATGCAAACGGAGAATTTGCTTCTGAAAACGAGTCCTTCTAAAAACTCCGGCCAGAGTGGAGATTTTGGAAATCTTCGTTTGCATGTAAACTGAGACAAACGTAGGTTTAGGCAGCAGAGGAAGTGAGGAAGAGAAGAGAGAGGAAGTTATTCATTGTTGTGTTGCTATTTTCGGGATTCTGATGGCTAACAAGAGATTAAGCTTCTTGTTACACCGCCCCCTACAAGTTTGGCATGCTCTTGATGGCATTGATACACGGTAGGTGTCAACAAACACTTTTTTTGAAAACTGAGAGCTGTGCAAGATGTTATTTTTGAAAACGGAGAGCTTGAAATGTCAGTATATGAAAATAGCTGCCGAGTGTAATGTGTATGTGTGTGTTTTGAAGATGTGTGACTTGTACCTTCCTGCTGAAGGAAGCAAACGGATCCAGTCTCTCCTCGTACTGGGAGGAGTAGCGCATCACAGTGTCATCACTACCTCCAGCCTAGAAAACACATACATCTAAATTATACGGCAAAATATTTCAGGGTTCAGATAAAAAAAGAAAAAAGATGTAAGAAACAACAATGTCACCCATGTAGAGTACATTCATGCACACACAAACAGACGCACTTTGGCAGGATAGCTCTGCAGGAATTTGATTTTCTCGTAGAGTTTGATGTTGTCTGCTCTCAGGCTGTCCAGCTCATTCTGCAGTGCCTGCATGGTCTGCTGCATGGAGCGATTCTCCTGCAGGGGACGGAGAAAACACAAATGAGAAATGAGTTCTCCCAGAAAAAGACACAGGAATACAGTGTACCTCTGTGTGTGTGTGTGTGTGTGTGTGTTTGTGCGTGTGCGTGTGTGTAAGATTGTGACTCACAGCTTCCAGCTCCTGATTGCGGGAGCGAAACCTCTCCCTTTGGCTGGAGATGATGGAGAGCAGAGAGTCCATCTGGCCTTGAGGAAGCTCCGGATGGGGGCCTACGCCTAAACCTGAAGGTACCACAGATAAAAAAAAAAAAACTTATAATTTACTTTGTCAATCACAGTTTTTTTTCCAATGGCTAACATGCATTGGTCGAAACTCAAGTTCCATTGTCAAGCAAAACAGAAGTCTATGTGGACCAAACTGTAAATCATCACCTTCAAAACCCTATGTATCTGCAGAGTATTGTGCATTCCTGCAGGAACCTTATTTAAATGAATCTAGAAAATCTTAGCAGAATATTTACAATAAAATGACATATTAATCATTCAAAAGAGCTGATTTCAGATGAAAGAGAAGACGTAAGATATGATGATGACAACTTGTGGCAGGAGAGGGTGGACTAGAACACTCATAGTACACACACACACATACAAACACACACACACACACACACACACAAACAAACAAAGGTTTGGGGTTACTTAGAAATTTCCATTGCACTCCATTATAGACAGAATACCATGTGAGATCAGTTGCATTGTTTTTTAACCAGGGCAGCAGTTTCAGATTACATTATGTTGTTACATAATTGCACAATGGTTCTCCAATATTGCATTAAAAATCAGCCACCCACTTAGATCAGCTGATATTCTGTCTGTATTGGAGTGATATGGAAATTTGTAAATGACCCCAAACTTTTGACCGGTAGTGTATATATGCACAGATATGGAAAATAAAGTATACTGAACCCCATTTCAGATTTATTCTTGTAAGACAGAATTTAGAATAGTCAAAGTAAAAGGTGTTATGTTTATTCTATAATGAAATACTGATTTATGTGGAAAATCATTCCAACTTGAAAGTTCATCATTGGTAATGCTCTCTGTTGTTAGTGTTTTTAGGTCAGTTATGTTATGAGTGATTATGTCTGCTTTCTGTCAGAGGTGTTTCCGATGCTTTGGTCCGGCGAGCTTGTTTGAGACATGCTAAATAAAGTGTGACGGTGGTCTGAGGGAGTTTTGGAGGTAAGGTTAACGTCCTTGCCAAGGTGCATGTGGGTAATGACTGTATGCAGAGTTTAAAAAAAATGGTTTCAGTATATTGCCCGATGCTTGTTACCGATAAAAAAAAAAAATGTAACATGGATATTTTGTCATGTTATATGATGAACAATACTTAAAACGGTAAACTATATATTTGGGGCTTAGATTTGATGCTATTAGCCGTTTTATTTGCAGATTGGCTGCGTCAGTCTCACTCTAATGAATGCATAAAACACTAAAATTGCTCTAATCAGGTTGGTTTGCCGTTTTTAAACTGAAACGACATAATATCAAGTAGGGCTGTCTGCAAGTCAGAGACTTCCGAGAGGACTGATACCACATTCACGACTTTTCAGTGTGGACATTTCACACAAGCCTCAAAGCTGGTTGATTCATTCAAAACAACATACAAATCATACCATCATACAAATTAATTTCATTAGGCGGGGGTTGTCTTGATGGAACATTATCTCTCCTGAGAGCACGTCATTTGTCACAACGGATGTAAAGACGGGATCAGACACAAATTGAACACAAGCTGAAAATGTCTACGCTTGAGCAAGACATTTGATTAAGCCAGGGCTTAATGAAACTGCTTCATAAACTTCCAAAATGTATTTTCTGATGAGTTCCGTCGGCGGCTGAGCTGAAGAGAAAGACATACAGTATGCATACACTCCCGCTGACAGTGTGTGTGCCTGTTGCTAGCCAGCTCGCAGCTAACATCTGTACAGTGGATAAAGTAGACTGGCCGTTTGGGGAAAATGAACTTTGCTTTCTGTGTGAACCTTAAATTAAAGGTTGGTATTTAAATAAACTATACTTTAATAAAATGAGTACATCATTCTAAATTCTGTGTGCACTGCATAGCACAGATCACAACAAAAACAACAACACGATTCTAGGGACATACCGGCGAACATTGCAGAGGCCTCTTTGATCGGCTCTGGGATGTTCTCCATGTTGCTGACCTCTGACCCGTCAGCATCGGGGCGCGTAATGGAGGACATGGTCTGGATGGTGCTGAGGTCGTGCTCCAGCTTCAGGATCAGCTCCTTCTGCTCCGCGCTGATTCGCACTGCAGCCGAAAACTCCATCTGCAACTCTGTGTAACGGCCTGTTGAGGGCAGAGCGGAAAGAAAACGTGTCGATTTTTCTTGTTTTCTTGTTTGTCTTTAGATATTATTTATAGTTTGCAAAATAACTCACCTGTGGAGGCTGTAAATGGCAGAAGCAGTCCAAAATCCACAACATGACTGAACCCCCCCCCCACCCCCGATTACTGCTACACACTCTCTACTTCCTGAGGCTTCCCTGGCTTTCTAACTGAGCTCTTTCTCTGAGAATACTTATTTCACCATCCATGTGTTCACCAAAGTGCATCTCCAACAAGACTTTTGACAAAAGAAAAAAAATAAAGAAAACTACCACCGCACACTTTTAGTATTTGTATAAAAGAGATTTACTTCAATTATCACACCTAGGGTGCATGTGAATAATAATGATGATGAATCAAATGTCAATCATAACAAATACATTGTGAACGTTTCATACAGTGATATTGCTTTTCAATGTTGTAGAAGGGACTGTTTTACAGTGCTGAGAACAAACAACATGATACGTTTAGTAAATAGAAAGATAAAGAAACAATGATACATGAGGAAAAACGAAAGGAAGGGAGACCCCAAAAAGGAGAAAAGCATCTCAGGAGTGACAGAAGTGCTAGGGAAACCACTTTCAAAAAACATCTTAACCATCCCTTTACAGTCATGCAGCCTTTTGTACTACAACACACACATGTACGCGCACACACACACACACTCACACTCACTCACAAAATAAGCAGTGGGAGAAGTTATGAGAATTATTACTTCCACATTGTTGATGACAAGGTTGGAAAAATCATCTAAAAACACTCTGAACTCGCTAAAGCCTCAACAAGCATCTTAAAGCTTTCCAAAAGGACGGGGGTGGGGTGCGGGGGTGAAGATCTCCCCAGATCATTTGGTTGTCAGACTACACTGTGGTTTAAGCTATGGGTGAACTGAAGCGACGACACAAGGTAGCAACATTCAGAAAACTGTCAGCAACCTTTCAACAGAAGTGGATATCTACTACACTATTTGGCTTTTTGCTTCCTCTTTAAAGTCTTGCGAGCATTCACTGAATTCACTGTGTTTGTCACTCCAGAGTTGATCTCTGGGTGTTGAAAATGGTTCAGTCAAGCGTGAAATAACTGAAGAGATAAGAGGAAATGGTTAAGACTTAAAAATTAGCTGGAGCCATTGTGAGAGCGGAAAAAAAAACATAAAAAGCACGCAAGTAAAGTGGAGCTTTTTGTTTTGCTTTTTCTCCAAAAGGATGAGTGTATTGTGCTGTATTACGTGTGTATGTATTACTGAGTGTGCTATGCATACAGCACCACTGATTCGCAATGTGTTTCCTTACAAAACCAACTTCATAAGATATATTCTAAAAGTATTACAAAAAACATCTGAGGTTTTTCCTTTCTTTCTTTCTTTTTTTTTTCCTGAATATGGTGACCAGTGCTGCTGTTCGGGCTTCCATTACAACTAATATGTCAAATGAACAACCACTACTTCAACAGATCATACAGTAAAGCTTTACGACTTCAGAAAACATGATATGATATACAGCATCTGTTACACCTTTACAATGTTATTCAACAGTGTATAGAATCATCTGATTTAAATTTGTAGAAAAATATCTGTGGATCATGGAAAAGTCCTGAATCGTCCCTTCTCTCCTCCTGCCTTCAAACAAAAGCATACTGTGACAATAGTGAATCAAAAGCTACTTGATTGACTGTATTTACACGTCTCTTTTCCAAATAACCATTAGAATTGGCACACGTCATTATCAATACCTGTAGTGCCATTATTAATGTCACAGCAAACCTGACACAAACAGAAAAATACAAAATGCCCTATGGATAAATTCAGTGTTATTACAGTGTACGCTGTTTCTGCATGCTTCCTCCTTCATTCAATGCTCTGGCCTTTCGCTGCTAGTTAAGTTTATGTACAACGTAAGAAATGCATTGTGGGAAAACAACCCTCTGCAATAAGACCCGGACCAATAAGTGTCTGCAGGTCGGTCATAAGAATACACAAGCTTGTTTTTCTCCTTTTACTCTTCCACTGCACTCCAGGAATTATATACAACCCTCTCCAGAGAGCTGAGAAAAAGTTGACTTTTAAGTACCAATATGAGGTTTATGAGAAATTAATCTGGGTCGAGATGTGGGATTTATTTTGAACAAATTGGGTGAAATCATCTACATCTAATGACATCACTAGTTTGGTGCCCTGCTTGGCAGTTAAAGGCACAAATCTGATGATCTCACATGGATTATGGGAGTTGATGGATCTGGCTATAAAATGGCAAATGGGTTAAGTGCTTATATACTTTACAGTAGCTGTTCATTCCCATTAAACATACCATGGTTTTCCAATCCAAGCAGTCCAACAGAAGGCATAAGAAACCTTAAGTACTCTGCAGAAAACAGATGTTTCACATCAGTCGTCCACAGGAAGCGCCAATGTTTGAGAATTGTTTACAATTATTCGATACACTGGCAAATCCAATTTAAATTAATGCATCTTAATACAGTGCAATGAGGTTATCAGGATCTTTTGACAGGCTGCCAATATATCTGGATGTACATTCCGGGAAAGGGAAGGCTTAAGGATGGACTGAGGAGATTCTGGATAGAAACCAAGGCAGGTGTTTACTTATAATATGTACAACTGTACAGGACAATGGCCATTTCAGTTCAGTTTGAAATAAGAAGCTTCTGTATAGGATTACAGTTTATCATGAAAACATGGGCACAGCTATCTTATGTATAAATTTTAGTGTTCGGATGCAGAGAAGAGTCTGTGCTTGGTTCACAACCACTTTTAAAAAAGGCAAACATTTCCCAGGATCCCGGGATCGTACTCTGTTGTAGTGTTTACAGACCCTGTCCCAACTAAGTCTTCAAAAAAAGAGCCTAATAAGTGCTTCTTTTTTCTTTCTTTCAATGGACTGCAATATAAATTCTGCATAATCATAGGCTGGCTATCTGTTCAATCTGGCGTAGCACCCCTGCTAGCTGGTACACTTCTCTAATCTCAATTTGGCAGATATGACCTCTTTTGAGTTAACTTGCGTTTTCAAGTTTAGGTAATTTCATTTGACCTATTTGACAAAGTGTATACGTTTGGACCTGTACATTATGTAAATGTGAGAACCGAGGGGCGAACTCTATCTAAAGAAAGCTGCGTGCCCTGCCGAGAGTTAGTGTTGGGCTTGCCCAAGAAACAGCCAAAAATATAATCGGAGGACAGAAAACAGAAAAAGAGATATGCCATCATATATTCACTGATCTTGATATGTCCTTTGATTCTAGCTAGCAATTTAAGAGCATAACTGTTATGGTAAAAGCTTAATGCTTACGGGAGCATGAACTGTAGCAAACACAATATTTCAAAGCTATTGAAATGACACTAAACTTTAGGATTCATGAATATACAAACAAATGAGAACTAGTACATCTTTGTAAATATTAACCAATACTGCCGGCAGTCTATATGTCTAATAAAAATGTTACTTGCCCTCAGGAACAGTATAATCCCTTATAAAATAGACAACTCAAATGATAAGACATTAAATGAAAAATACAGCACCTATAAATAAGCAGAATAAAAACCAAACTATAAATGCAAAATAGCAATAAAACCAAGCTACAGTAAATCATAGTATTACACTACTTTGTGAAAGATTAATGTAATGGTAACGCATCAAACAGCTTAAAGAAGGGTGTCAGTTGTGCACTAGTAGTGTGTGCAAGTAGATACGAAATATGACCCCACTCATTGGAAACACTGGACACTCCTCAATCGCACACACCTGTGCACACGCATGTATTGACAGGCATGTGTACATGCACCCACGCAGACGTGTGCACACACACACAGACACACAACACGCACACACAAAGGGGAGGCAGTAGGCTGACAGGCACTGAGGGCTTGTGTGAGACAGGGAGGAGGTGATATGCCTTATAATTTGTAGTGTATACAGTAGAATTCAATGCAAAACATCCCTGGATACAGGATAGACTGGAGGAGAGTGGTAACTACTCACACCAGGGTTGGGGTGAATTCACTTTGACGGCAATCAACAAAAAGTACAGATTTATCAAGTCCTCTACATTGCGATTTATTCACTAAAAACACTTTTTTTTTCAGTCAGGTATTTCATTGTTCATGATCTACTTCTTAAATTTAATTCTGAGTGAATTGACCTCGACCCTGAGCACATGCAGGCAAATACAAATGCACACAAGACACACACACACACACACACACACACACACACACAGAGAGAGAGAGATCGAGACAAACATACACACACACTCTTCCTGATTTGGCCTATAAAAAGATGCTTGTGAACAGAGTAAATATGTCGGTGGTGCAGACACACTCGCGCACCCAGCAGGTCCAGTGCTGGGTGAAAAGCTGTGACGTGCACAACCCAAAACAACAAGACACGTATAGTATCACCATGTCAGACAGCCACAGTACTACGTGAATTTGTTGTATCGTATTTCAACAACGCAACATTATACCATTCTAATTGTTCTTTTTTTTCTTTTTTAAAACAGCAACTTGTTATTCTCTTATTTTCTGTTCTTATTTTGTACTAATTAAAAGTGTTTTCTAAAATTCCCTATTTTGTACTCTTTAGAGTCAATAGACTGTGCAATCTCTTATTGGCAACCAAATTGCAATATCAAAAAAAAGAGATCATCCTTCATCCTTAAAGGAAGGGTTTAAGGAGGCAAAAACAGGGTTCCCTCCATCCTTCCTCTTCAGATGAGTGCGTGTGTTTGTGAGGAATTAGAGATCCTTCTGGCCATCACATGGCTGTCAGCAGGATAGGATATGGGACACAACGGGTCAAAGTTCACCTCTCTTACATCAGTAACCATGGCAGCACAGCCGGCAGGCCATCCACTACCCTCTTAAGAGTGTAGGAGTGAGATTAAAAAGAAAACATGCTGCCATTGAGAAGAGAACACGCACACTTACACACCATTTTGGGGTGTGTATACACATACACAAACAAACAGGTGCACACTGACACAACCCCTAACATACAAACACGCACACACACACACACACACACACGCAGTGAGTGAAAAAGGCAAAGGGTTTGTAACAGTCACTCTACAGTGTGAAAAATGAGGCGTCTCACTGAGTGAGGGGAGGTTTGTGGACACTTGGGAGGTGAGAAGAAGAGCGGAAAAAAATCTCCTTTAAGAAATTGAGAGTTCTTGTAAGAGAGTTCCTGTCTCTATCTATCATCTATCAGTGTCTATCACTGTGACAGCTGCTGTGTCAGGCCTTGCCTGTGTTACGGAGTCCAGGTTTCAACCCCAGCTGTGGGTCAGACCCCAGCTCAGGACTAACCAGTCTGGTGCACCAGTGGCTGGTGATTGGGGGAGGTACAGCAGGGCCGGAGGCCAGCAGGACGGCTAAGTGCTTTTCTCAGTACAAAAACAAAACTCAGTTTACAAAAAAAAAAAAAACAGAGAGACACGTAAGTTCTCTTATTTTTTGTTCTTCTAGGTATTCAGTTAATCTTCTTTTTAAGGGTTTTGCCAACCACTCTTTGTTTCTTTCCTCTTTTCGGAAAGCTTTTATGTAATAAAAATGGCTGCTGAGCTTGACTTTGGCTGTGTCCACTCTCCAACTGGAACAGAGCAGGAGGGGTCCAAGGTTAGAGGTTGTGAGGTTATGAAACAAGAGGGATGAAGGATGGTCAGGGGGAGCTAGAACTCCCACTCTGAGGGATCCTCTTTGCTAGCAGCCTTCTCCAGCCTGTGGATGATGTTATTGAGATTGGCTGCTTTCTTCTTGCGCAGATTGTTGTCCCTGGGGTTTCTGGCAGGGCCAGAGGCTGGGATGTTAGTACTAGAGGCAGAGCCACTGGAGGATGCCTCTGTGAGGCTGAAGAGCCCTAGTCCACCCTGTCCACAGCTGGAGCCCGGCCCGGCAAAGCCCGAGGTGGTGCAGTCTAGCTGGTCAGGGGAGTTATTAGAGCCCCCTGCCTCAGACTCGACCTCCATGTCGTCTTTGCATGCTCCTCTGTGATCCTCGAGGCCAATGCCCACTCCCTGGCGTGTCTCCACTGTGCCCTCAGATTCTGTCCCATCGCAGCTGTCCCCCTCTCCTGATTTGGACCCACGAAGGGAAGGGGAGCCCCCCTCACTGCCAGGCCCTAACCCTCCAGCTGCCTGGATCTCCTCTATGAAGAGCTCTCGTCGGATACGTGACCTAGTAGAGACACATGGGTTCAGTCACGCTACTCAAATCCTGAAATTCAACTTGTCAGACGCATTTGACTTACATCAAAATATTGTATGAGTGCACTGATGTTCTTTTATGAGAACAGGGAAGCAACAAAAGCCCTTCCTTAGACAATGCCCATTTATTTAACAATACAACATGATCTATTAGTAGTCAAATGCAAAAACCTTTCTAGAAAACTCGCTTCTACACAGATAAGGTTTTGAACTGCAAAACTAAAAATTAATTTCTATAAAAAAAATTACAAGAGACAAAAATACTGCTTTATGGAAATGGAATTAGAAGTGCTTTAATTATCTCAAATGCCCCTTGAAGAACATGAGTCAATATTCTAATAATATACTAATATTAATATAAGTGTGTCTTTTCCAAACACTGACCTGTAATTATGGAACCAGTTGATGACAGTACTGGTCTTCAGGTTGAGCTGGGAGGCCAGCTCCTCAATGGTTTTGGGGGAGGGATAGGGCTTCTGCTGGTAGGCCCTTTTCAGGGCCTCCTTCTCCTCGGGGCCTAACACCACCCTGGCCTTCTTCAAGTGCTGCTGTCCCGGGCTCTGCGAGCCCTGGATGTAATCCGGCCCCACTAAACCCACGTCGACAGAATGGCTATCACTCAAGGAGCTCAGCCGCCTCTTCATGTAAGCTGAACAGTGACACAAAACGAGAAGGGAAAATCAGTACCTCAGAAATTGCATTTATATCATCAATAAATATGGGAAATATCAACAGTAGTTAAAGAGGCTGCTTATTTTTGTCGATGAGAATGACTTCTGACAAGCAATCTTAATGTTAAGTACAACTAAAATGGATAAACCTAGTTCTGGAGATTTATTAATTAGTTATTAGTTAATTAGTGGACTACTCTTAGATTAGTATACCATTAGAAAAACAATCACTTCTTTGCTTAATGTTTTTTCACATTGAGTTATACAACACAAGATATTTGAAGTCGTTACAATGGACTGATGGAATTTGTTTTTACAATTCATACATTTTATAGACCAAACAATTATGATAAACAGCGTTAAAAAAAAGCATTAGTTGCAGCCCTGCACTTATCTATATTGTAATGGCACTTTCAAAGAAAAAATGTCATTATATTAGAACCGCATTAAACACACTGTCCTCGGACACTGTTTTAAAACCTAATCCGGCCATCCTCTTCTACGGCCACTAGGTGGTGCCATCACCATTCTCAGGAACTTGAACAATAAATGCATCTCTTCCATTTTAAAGCAAACATGCACCACCATTCACTCGGGGCACCAGCAGCTGAAAATGAACAGTTCATGGCAGCTTTACATGAGGTTGACATTTTCTCAACCCCAATACACCCTGCCAGATATATTAGTGTCCCAGGAAGAAAAAAAACCTCAGAGCAAGGTTAGACCACTCTGAAAGTTGTGTGCTGCCTCGCAGGCTTGGACCGAAAGGGTGAGAGGTCAAATATGGTTACTGTAGACTAGGTCCATGTCTTTCCTCTGGGCTCTGCTGTCGGCCAGGACTATTCCCTGTTGCTATTTGGACGCATTACTTTGGGGTCAATAATCTGAAACAAAGTTGACTGGAGAGAAACCCCACCGTCCAAATCCCAAACACACTGGTGTAAGGTCAGGTTTCTTTTTTTGCTCTTGTGCATAGCCTGAAGTATCAGGAGGGTAAACGGATCGTGGCCGCTTGTGCCTACTGGCAGGTTCAAATACGCGTATCCCTTCTCTACAGAGAGAGCTTCAAGTGGGCAGTCAGGGGTCACTGGGAGGCAGCAGGGAGGGTGACGCCTCTTGGCTTTGCCGATTCTCAAACGCATCATGCAAACAGAAAGGTCCAAAGAATGATGGAGTGATGGAACAGGCTATGGGCTAACAAATGATGAAAAAAATGCGAGCTTATAGACACTGGTGATTATTATGATGAGGATGATGATGAAGAGGAGTGCTGATGACTGTTAGTAAGCAAGCCCCCGGCAGTCCCCTAGCTGTCACATCTAATACAGTATGTGATGTCTGCAGTCCTGATTGGTACTGACATCACACCAAGATGACTGTGATCTGCACAACATGCTCTGCTGTCCTGCACAAAGGATATTGTGTGTGCAGATGTGCATGTGTAATTCAAAGGCTGCTTCTAGTGTTTTTTTGTGAATATATTTATAACGTAAAGGCCTGCTTAAGCAGAGTCTTTTGCTCATTACTTTGGAAGGCCCGTTGCTCTATATGGAGTGTGCATTTGTTCCTCGTCACTGAGCTTTTACTACACACCTTTCTTCTCCAGGCGTTTCATGTCCATGAGTTTCTCCACACTGTGTGGGTCCTGAAGCCAGAGCTGCATGCGTACGAAGGGCTCTCTGCCCTTCAGGCTGAGCTTGTGCCAGGGTTTGGGCCTGGCCAGCAGGTCTGAGACAGAACCCTGAGTCAGACCCAGGATAGTCTCCCCAAACAGACGCTGGCCTGGTTTGGTGATAGAGAGAGCAGAAATGAAATGGTCATTCCCGAGAACTGATTGAAAGGTTGAATAATTCATCATTGGGGAGGGACAGGGGAAAGAGAAAGACCAGCTAAACCGCACAGAGACTACTTCCTGTGTTTCTTACCAAGGTTATTATCCGTCAGCACCTCTTTAACCTTCTTGGTGATGGCGTAAGTATCAAGCTCAGGGGACATTGCAACCATTTCCTGGATGCTGAGACCCGAATGACCAGGAAGAGGCAGCGGGGTACCGGGCTGAGACTCCCCACCTGAGGGATCCTCAGAAGCAGGTTTGAGACTGGAGGACTGTGAAGCGAGTGGATCCCCTGCAAGACCGTTGACAGACTCCTCAGCTGAGCTAAGGGGTGACTCTGGAGCAGGGCTGCAGCTTGCTGATGTCTTGGGAGTACCCTCTGTTTGAGGAGAACAAACAGGGTGAGAATTATCACACAGGTTAGAAGACTTGTCCCCATGTAAGAAAACGGTTTCATCTCCTCTTCTTGCTGGGTTCGGAGGGACTTCAGTCATACTACATCAACTAATTTAATTCTTGTTAAACAAACAGCAAAGGTGCTTAAGTTTTCAGTTTGAAGCTTTTTTGGCTTCCTCCTCCTATTCCTTCATCTCCCTGTCTCTGCCTGTGTAGCACTGCTGTGCAGCTCAGCAGGCTGGAAGAGAGCAGTCATGAGGAGCTGTCAGTGTACATTAGCTGCTGTTTACACCCCCAGAGAGAGAGAGAGAGAGAGAGAGAGAGAGAGAGAGAGAGAGAGAGAGAGAGAGAGAGAGAGAGAGAGAGAG
>NC_048409.1:11376996-11412483 GCF_013103735.1 Etheostoma cragini
TGTGTGTGTGTGTGTGTGTGTGTGTGTGTGTGTGTGTGTGTGTGTGTGTGTGCGCATGTGATTTGTTTACCTTGATTCTGAGCTTGCTGGATGTGTGTGTTTTGCCCCTGGTCTCCATTGAGCCACGGCTGCATGCGGAGGTATGGCTCTCTGCTCCTCTGGTTCAACTTGTTCCACGGTTTGTGTCGAGACAAACTGTCACTCAATATTCCCTGAAAACACACAGATGGAGCATGGTTCAGACAAGAAACCACTGTAGAGTGAAAGCGGACGGGGAAAAAAAGTAGGGCAGAAGAAGAACAGACAGACACAAGCTTTTGTTGTTGTTGTTGTTGTCGTCGTTGTCTCGCCTTACCTCTTTAGAGTCCTCCTGGTTATGGTTCTCTTCTCCTGTCTGGCTGGATATGGCCCTGCGGGGGTCTGTGTGCATGTTGCTCCACCACTGTTCTCTCCAGTAACCCACTCCTCCAGAACTTCCAGAGCGGGCCGACCCCTCAGAGCTCCGACCCAGCCTGAGAGCTGCATCAACAGACATGTCAATCCCTGAAGAAGCCCTGCCTTCTCTCTTTATGCTGGAGCTGAAGTCCAGGATGGGAGACGGGGATGAGGGGGAGGACAGGAGAGAGCTGCTAGGCTTCTTGAGAGAGAGTGACAGGGGGTTGTAAGGGGGAAGGGGGGCGGTGAGCGAGGAGCTCAGGAAGTCCCTCTGAGCTAGTGATGCAGAGGAGGAAGACGAAGATGAGGCTTTGAGGATGGGCTCCAGTGCAGTCTGTTGGGCTTCCATCTCTCTGCGAGCTTGCTCTAGGATGGAGCGGATAGCCTCATCTGATCCGCTGCCACCGCCTCCAATTCCCCCTCCGCCTCCTCCTTTCAGTCCTGTATATGATGGTTGAGCATGGGACAAGTCTGTTGAAGGAAGTGAAAAAGGGTAGTCATGAGACACATT
This sequence comes from Etheostoma cragini, assembly GCF_013103735.1. Taxonomy (NCBI): domain Eukaryota; kingdom Metazoa; phylum Chordata; class Actinopteri; order Perciformes; family Percidae; genus Etheostoma; species Etheostoma cragini. Next base: position 11,377,943 of record NC_048409.1, read on the forward strand.
AACAAACAATCCCAGCCACAATGTATCCTCTTAGATGCTCTGAGAACCCTCTGAGAAATAGAAGAAAACTACAACTCACCAGCCTTCTGCACCTGCAGCTCTCTTTTGGCCTGCTCCAGAATGGACTTGATAGCCTCATCTGAACCAGCCTCTGGGGTGCGGACGCGCGCAGTAATGTTCCCTGGAAGGAGAGGAAGAGGGAATGGGAGGAGATGAAAAATCTTGTCAGAGCAGGTGAGGAGAAGTATAACATAACTTATAAGAAGAACATCAAATAATTACACCATAGCACAGCACAAAGAACAACATTCCCACCACTGAGCTACAAGGCAACTACACTGGAGGGATTGTCATAATGCCTCTGGTTCTCTTTGGAGCTCACACATGCACACGTGCTACAAGGGTTTGTACAGTAAATGCTCCCCACAGACTAACTATTACCAATACAATTCCTAAATACACATGCTGGCTTCTCCTTTGACGCAAGCCACTGGAACTGTGTGGTTACCATCAAGGCACATGTCTAGCTGTACGCCTGCCCGCAAGTTAATAAATGCCAACTCACTCGCACACACAATAGAAACAGTTCAGCCCAACACAAACATGCCACACAGACAGAACGTGCTAAAATCTCTGCGTGTGAAGGGGACAGACCTGTGTGTGAAGCTGTATTGGAGAGGGCTCTCCGCTTCGGAACATCCTGAAACACTCGGCTAAGCTGGGGCTGGCCTGAGCCCTCTGTTAAAAACAATATACCACACACTTTGTTACAGCACTGGTGTGTTTGTTTCTTCTTTTACAGCTAGACTATATGGTGCCCTATAATGATCTGCAAATATATGGAATGTGTGGATACTTCCATCCAGTGCACATTATAGTACCATAAATGCATTGATCTTCACCATTTGTGTCCCCAGCAGGAATCAAACCTCTTCCTCTTACAGGAATATTAAACTACTGCACTAAATGATACATCATTTAAAAGGGTGAATTAAACAGGGGCATATTACCTGCAGCCTTATTTTTGAACACAGACTTTCGCTAGGACTCGGGTGGTTATACGTTTGTGTACTAGGGAGACCTCCTTCGATCAGAAATGTCCTGATGCGTTAACAAAAGCAGGCCCAGGCTAATCGAATCTACCCGTAGTTAACAGTACCCCTGCCTTCCTCCTAGGTCCCACCGATCAATACTATTGATTTGTGAAAGGTTTCTGTATTGACCACGATAGCTGGGAGAGGCTCTTGGGATCAGTGTGTGACTAGGAACTCACTCAAAACACACAGGTGAGGCACAGGATGGGAGTAAGGAAAGAGAAAGAAAAATAAAAAGCTAGTCCATATTGACAAGCTAATCAATGGCTCTGTGCAGGCCTGAAAACATGCAAGACACACACACACACTCTCTCGCTCGCTCACGCACGCACAGACACATTAAAGACACAGACTCACCTCTCTGCCTTCCCTGGATGCTGCGCAGCGCGAGGATGTTCTGCTCATCGGCGAGGAACTGCCTCATCTTGTGGAAGGGCTCCTTCCCCCGGATGGTTAGCTTGTTCCACGGCTTTGGTCTGGCCAGGATCTCACTGACCGATCCCTGGGAAAGTCCTAGCACATAGTGGCCAAACACACGCTGGCCAATGTTGTGCTTTATCAGCTGCTCTTTCACCTGTCGGGCAATCTCTGCTGTGTCCATATCCTCCCCGTCCAAAATACTTCCTGTGGTGGCGTCAGAGTGGCTGGGTGACGGGGATGGGGCACTGCCAGCGGTGCTGCTCCCGTTAACAGGACCCATGTCTGGGCTGGCTGGAGGCGGCTGCGGGCTGCTCGCCGCCAGAGGGATGGCAGCTGACCCAGAGCCAGGGGTGGAGGTAGGGATGGAGCTGAGGGTTGGGGTGAAGGGGGTGAACAGCAGAGCCCCACTGGGAATTCCAGACGACTCCTGCAAGGCTTTGGAGTAAAAGGACTGAAGCAGCTGCCGCTGGATGAGGGAGTTCAAAGCCATCTTACCACCCACCAAAGGGAACACAGGGGAATAGAAGTCCTGTCCAATGCCCGTAGGACTGAACGGGTGCGTTTCGCTGCTGCTGGTGGTGGTAGCAGTGTTGACGTGGTCCGTATGAGTGCGAGACAGGGGGAGCTGGGAGGAGGACGGAAGAGAGGGAGGGGGAGGAGGGGGCGAAGGAGAGGGGTTGTGGGGCATGGTCTCCTTCTTCGGTGTGGGCTCTTCCGTCCCTTTTCTTCCAGCTGACCCTACAAGAAAGGTCAAACACACCATGCATTATGGGGGAGTCAACAAAAAAGGGGTTCCATAAAGAGAGAGGAAAAAAAATAACAAAAGTTGAAAGTTATCTTAATCAAGTCTTTTCCAAATTAGTGAACTTTCTTTTCCTTTTTTGCCAACCCCCCCCCAAGACAAAGTGCCCATGCATTTGTGATTTCAACCTTTCTTGTAAGCCACAGCCTGGAAGAAAAAAAGGACAAACAAAACAATTGACACTGTGCCACTTAGGCAGATTAGCTTGGCCCAGGGCTCAGTCAGTTCTCTCTCTCTCTCATTCTCTCTTTCTCTCTCTTTGCAGGCAAAGTGGAAGTATCTGGACTTTGTAAAAGGATCCTTAGATAGCAAATACACCATGCAAGTCCTCTTCCATGCTGCTGTTGCGGCGCATTCCTAAACACTTCATTGTTACATTGTAGATGCAGTATCATAGTTTTAGTTCATGAAAAATACATCCAGGAAACAAATGGAGCATTTTTTTTTTTATGGCTGAACAGAAAATAGATGCATGTCACCAAAAAACAGACAGTACAGCTCTGCTGAGGAAAGGCCTTATTTCACTTCTTTCCTTAATAGTTGGACTGATGTCCATTCATACATTCACCAAAGCAAAACAGACAGAAATCATAAATCCTCAGTCTTGTAACTACTAGAATCCAAATGGATGGAAGCGCTGGGAGAAATATTATTCTAATGCATAACCATTGAGACCGTTACATGATTGAGTAAGACAGTAAGCTCCCCTTACTGTGAATGTTAATCAATTCAAAGCTATTCAACTATTCAAGCCTAAAGCCATGACATTTCAAACCCACAAACACTTTTGCAGAGGACAAGAATCTTGATGTAGAGGCAAGAGTATGGTGTCCTCATTTTTGTGTACTGCAATTTGTTACTGTTCAGGTTGACCTCCTGCTGCGGTATTCAAAGACACCAGGTATGCATTTTTCCTCTTCTCCATGATGTGTGGGACTAAAGAAACAACATTTCTGTACTATGATGTCTTTTGCATACTGTGGACCCAATATTGCAAATCAATCCCAAAACATGAATAAATGGTTAAGTATTCTCAGAGAAAAATAATCTACAGCCATATATACAGTAAGTATGCACTAACCTGATGCAATGTCTTCATAGCCGTAACTGCACAGCCTTACCTGCAGCTGAATCCTCATCTAAGCTACCATGAATACTGGACTCCACTTCTATCGGCATTCTTTCATTTGTGCTGATCTGAGTGGAGGTTTTGCCAAGATAGCATGGCCAGGGTTGTACAGCCTTTTCTATAAGCTTACATTCGAGCAGACTTACCGCTGAGCTCAGTGTTGGCAATGCGCAGAGCGGCGCTCTCAGACTGAAGACTACGGTTCCTCTCCAGCAACAGCACCTCCAGAGGTTTGGAGGAGTCCTGATGGACGGAACAGGTGAAACAGAAATTAAAAAATGAGACTCAAATTAACCTCGCTTAGGCCTGTCCCCTTCAAATGTGACTTTTTTGTTTCATCATGGACTTAATACCTATTATTACTGCAACGTTATGTGCAGATAGATTGTATCTGTCACTTTTACCTGCACAGAATCAGCTGTTCCAAACTCCATAGACTTGAGGATACTGAGAGGAGAGAGGGAGAGAGAGAGAGAGAGATTAACAAAAATCCATATGAATCCCATACTAGAAACACATCTACAGCGTAACATGCTAGCTTTCCTATTTCTGTCTCTCTACAGATTAAGAAAGAATAAAGGGGAAGAGCCCAAGAGCAAAAAATAAAACTACAGACATTCAAGCTACACCTTCATTATGGCACTTAATAGAGTTACACATCTAAAATGCAGACATGCACCTTGTTTAAAATGGTTAAAGACATCAAATGAATGAAATAGATCTGTACTGGACATACACAAACGCGCACACACAAAGACTCCTCTGTGTGTGCGATCCTCACCTCAACTCCTTCTTCACCTCCTCATAGTCAGCTTGCTTCTGCAGTTTCTCCTCTAGTTCCTGTAGTTAAAGAGATGAAATGACTGAATTAGATAATAAAATACAAACTTTGGAGCTGTAAATGTCATAGACTTATTTCAGTGACTAGATTACAGAACAGAGAGAGTGAAAGTGGAAACATAGTTTGTAGAATACACTACATAGCAGGAAAAAGACCTGAATACATACATGGTCTTATGAGAAATGAATAGCTAAAATGAAAACTAAATTCAATCTAATGAAAAGCTGTGTGTTCAGTTGGTACCTTGAGAATAGCGGTCTTGCTGCTGAGCTGCTGCTCCAGCTGTGTGATCTGGGAGCTGGTGGTCTCTCGGAGTTTGGTCAGGCTGGCCTGCAGTCTCTGGACGTCCTCCACCAGCTGGGCGGTCTCCCTTTCTTTGGCCCTGAGCTCCGCCTCCAGACTTGAGTGGGATGCCACCTCCGTTGGCTGTTCCTGAAAGACAAATAGAACGGAAGTTTAATCTAATGAGCTAAATAAAACCTGCATGAGTACTTTCAGATATATAGAGTTGATCACTGCAGCAATCAGTAGTTCTATGGCAGATGGAACCTGATCAATGTACTGATTATCGTTTCAATAGTCCTCCTTTGTTAGATCAATAAAAAGAGGTAATCGATCAACCAATCACAACCACCTAACACTGAGGCATCAACTAAGCAGATACTTTGGTGTGGCAGTCTGTCTTTGACTAAGCCTCACCTCTGCAGTCTTTTGAACAGGTTAATCAATACACCGATCATTTATTGCCACCTTGGCAACCCTTCCTTGGAAATCAATAGTCAACTAATCAATGCATCATGCCTGACCTTTAATAAGATCAGTGATCACAGTAATCCATAAATTGAAGCTGTAATCAGCTGATCGTCTCTAGATGAAAAAGGCAGAGCAGATCTTTAGCCTATCAATAAGTCTTCATCAGCCCTGCAGTAAAGCAGCGAAGCGGTGAAATGTGTTACCGTGTCGGGGTCGGCCTTGGCAGGGCTGCCGAGCTGCTGGGATTGGTTACTCAAGGACAGCTGCTCTCTGAGCGACTCCGTCTCTCTCTGGGCTGCCTCTGCTCGCTGGAAGGAGACGAGGAAAAGTTCAACAAGTGGAGATTCATACATGGTCAAACATGATAAATCTAATCCTGAATTTGGCGCTGCTGTGTGACGTACTTTTTTTCTTCTTCTTTTTATTGGCGTACACACATTCCCTCAACTTGTCTCAATTTTCTGCTTGCCCCACAGAACCGTTGCAAACCTACTTAATACACGTAGATGGTGAGAGCAGACCGACAAGAGAATAGCAAGGCCTAGAAAGTAAAAATGTCTTCCTGTAGTGCCATCATGCCCCTAAATTAACGTACAATCTGTCTTGTGGCAGCAACTTAATTGTCTTTAGAGGAACACTTTTTTAAGCTTGATTACCTTTATGCAAAGAATACAGCTGAAATTTACTACACTCCATTCCAAAAAGGCAATCAGATTAAAGTACTGACATTTTAAAATATACCATCTTCTTCTACAAGCCGACTGTGTGTCTGTATGAAAAGGAATTTGCCCCCTTTGAGCATAAACAAACTTACTACAGAGTGGCAAAGGGCAGAGGGGGCTGATGGTAGAGGGTGGATTTTACCTTAATTGACAATATTAAATTTAGAGCTGGGAAGTGAGATGATACCCGCTGCCTGCCTTATATTTATGGCCAAACTGCTATGCTTCAGTTGGGAATCATCTGCAACACTCGCCAACTTGCCATCATTAGACGTTACAGGGAGCTGATTCCACAGTGTTCCTAATTGCAACCATATTGAGAGCTGTTATTGACTGGGTGGGAGTTGGACTGCTAGGCGCAAGAGAAAAATCCTGTTTTCCATTTTCTCCTTATAAAAGCGTATAAAAAGTCTGTGACTGAGCTGGAGGCCATGCTGTCATCCTCTGTAAACCTCAAATCACAAGTGTGAATAAAGTGTGTGTGTGTGTGTGTGTGTGTGTGTGTGTGTGTGTGTGTGTGTGTGGCATTGTAGTCGGAGTGCTAACCTTTAGGCCAATATTAACATTACATGCCTATGCTACCCCTTTAGCCACAAATCATACTCTTGGGCTAATAATGAAAGTTAACAACAATGACATTAACAGATACCATGGGAATATTTACACACACAAGGGCAGAAGACGCGCTATGGTGGGTTATTTCAGATGGGTGGTTTTAGTAGGTGTGTAATACACATGTCAAACAAACCAAAGCCTTCACAGTGATAAGCAAGTCATTATTTGTTAATGTAAGCCACATTTCATAGATTCTGAACATCCGAATATTTATATTTTAAAGGTTAAGGTTGGTAATGTTCTTTGTTTTTGGTATTCTAAATAACTTATCAAAAAAGACCAAAACCATGTGTGTTAGTCCATCTCTCAATACATGGCCGATTGTTCTTTAAGTAAACCTTAAAGTAAATCTTAGAGTCATGGATTTAGAAAAAAGGCTAAATAATTTCCGGCAGCTGGGCACAAATGCTACTCAAAAAGGAGTAAAGAGTGCTTTTTTGTGGGCTATTTTCAGCCGCGGATTAATGCATATTTGGGGCTCTAGTGAACATTTAGAGCAGCTGGATTATGTATATGGGAACAACTCAGAATAAACTACAGATCCCATGTTTAACATGTCACCCAGTGCAACTTTGTGGCTCACTGTTTTTGGGCGACAACGGCACCGAGCAAAAAGCTATACCAGGCTTTGTTTTTCAGCTTAAGCAGACAAAACTTATTAGAAGGTGATATTTGTTGATGGGAAGATAAATATAAAAAAAATCACTAGACTAGATACTTTAAATCAGATGTACTTGTATCAATATACACACATTTTCATTTAAACAATTTCACTTTAAGAACTCAGTTGCTTATTGTATTTCAATAATTATAACTTGGAGTTTGGTATGATGGACAATTTGAACAATGTTGTGTAAAAACGTTCAATTATGATGTTGAGCGGGTTACCTGATTGGCTCTTTCCAGGTCTGTCATCACCATCTCAATCTCATCGGCCCTGAGAAAGACATTGACTGTTACAACAGAGGATGTGAAAACTCACGGAAATGCATCACACACAAAAAAACAAGGAATGGATAAATGGATAGATATTTGAATCGAATCCCAGAAAGAAAAGCACACCCAGCACACATTACGTGCATGTGCGATTGTTCAGAGAGAAGACATTTAGAGAATGTTAGTGCCATGTCCATTAATGTCTAAATTTCACCTTAATCCATTGATTGTGAAATCCATAACCCAAACAGCTTGTATGTGTGCAAGCATACATGTATTTAAGTGTGTGTGTGTGTGTGTGTGTGTGTGTGTGTGTGTGTGTGTGTGTGTGTGTGTGTGTGTGTGTGTGTGTGTGTGTGTGTGTGTGTGCGTATCTGTGTGTGGGTGTGCACATGTAAGCCCCTAAACCCAAGCCACACTAAAACAGAGGGATTACATTAATAGAGCTCTAAATCCTAATACAGCAGACTAATCTGCTATGAAGCTGTGTGATTGTGTCTGACTAATGGTCTGGATGGAGGCCATGGTTCACCTCTTCCTTGCTAGAGGTCAGGCATCAGGGATACATCTTCATAACGCCACACATTTTTGGACTTTGGAAAAGTACTTTAATAACCCTCTTTTAATTACTGACGTGAATACCTGTCACTTTCCTGCAAACAGTGACAGAGATGTGAAAGAAACTTCAAAAACAAAACAGTGAACAGAAAAACAACGAATGGTAATCTTCCTAAGACTTGCAAAAATGATAAGTTACATACTATGCCTTTTTCTACGGTTGGTTATTTTGTATTGTTTGCCTATAATATTTTTTTGTCTTTAAATATGCTATATAAATACAATTGAAGTGAACTAAATTGAACTAAATCATTTCCTTAATATGATTACCATCTCTGTTAATTAGTTGTCAGGGTGTGTGTGTGTGTGTGTGTGTGTGTGTGTGTGTGTGTGTGTGTGTGTGTGTGCGCGCACGTGCGTGCGCCTCAAGATATATTTTGAATACAGTTTGCCACATAGGGAAGCTATAACAAACAGATGATACAAATCTTCACAGAACTTTGAAAGACACGGTGAGCATGCATGTGCGTTACTTAAGAAATTACTTGCTTGTTAAAATACACGGGCGGCTTTGAGTACAAATTTGTGAGCGCATATGCGCACTGCTGCGTCCATTAAGACCTTCTGATTTCACTGCAATCTTTTGATAGTGAACCCGATAACCCAAGCAGCTTTTGTATTTGTGTGTCGCAGTATGAGAAACAGTGTTGTCCCATAGGCTTGAGTACTACTGATTTGAATGTGTTTTAACAAAACAGACACAGTTGATATTAGGTCAACATTGTGCCAAAGGCAATGCAGCAGAAAGAATCAGATGTGTGTGGGAGAGCTTTCCACTTTTATTCTTTCCCTAACAGTTAAAAGGATCTAGTATGCATTTAAGCAACATAATAGTACACAACCTCACCAGCTTTTATCCTGTCTTAAGCTATAGTGTGCAGGACCCACGTGTGCACTCATTCGCGCACACAAATGTAAGGTCAGAGAGCCAACAAGCCAGAAAAGCTTGTAATGGAGAGCGTTTACGGGTAGTAATGCAACCCAAATAAACCACCGCTCTTGCTCCAAATGTGATCATTTAATCAAAGTACAGATGCACAAAGTCTTCTTAAATAACCTTTGGATTTGGGAATTATAAAGGCAAAGCTAGAGGCTGAGGGCCAAAGCAGATCACAGGGAAAGGATTTTCTGCATATCCTGATACAGTCAGTCAGTCGCTGGGCAGGGCAGGAACTATCCACAGCCAGCCAATGTACCCAGAGGAATTAATTTGTCAAACACTGAACAGTAAAAGGGAGGGTCCTTTGTAATGATGAACCCTGATTTTAGGACACCAAAACACACCTACAAAACTATTTAGCTGCCACAGGGAGGAGCCATAGAGTAGATGCACAGCTGCACTAGAAATCACACACAAACACACTCCTTTGTACCATGAAAGCAAATGGGTGCACAAGTGACATCAGCGAGTACTGTAGGACTTCTGAAACAAGTCCAGAGCCTCTAAGCCCCGACTGTACTTCCTCCATCTCAGACAGGCTTTTTCATCTCTTATCATCTCCTCTCTCTTGCTCCTCACTCAACAGATCCTTTTCTTTTCCACCCTCTGCTTGCCTCTGTCCTTTTCCCCTCCCATTGCCCTCCACTTTTTCTCCTTTCATCTTTTTTTCTTCCTTCCATCCCCCCCCCCCGCCTTCTCTTCCGCGGCCTCTGTCCTCGGTGCCAGCAGGATATTCCCCTGATTTAGATTTTCATTTCCCCCCTCTATCACACTCTTATCCCCTCTTCCTCGCTGTAGCCTCCAGCCTCTGACTTGATTTTTGCCCTCTAGCTTTCATCACTCCATTCCTTTTCTTTCCTTTCTGCACATTGCGTTTACACAGCGTGTTACCTTGGGGATTTTAAGGAGGCTTAAAAAGAAGCTAGCTGTGAGAGTGTGTGTACGTTGTGTGCCATTTTGTGTTCGCTTGTGCTGGAGATGGACACAGGCAACTGTCAATTGGCTATTCCTTCCTAATTATTGGCAATTAAAGGGTTTTCCCAAAATGGACACACACACACACACCCCTGTGGAGCTGGGGATCAATATATCATTAATCTTTAACAGGGACTAAACGGGTAAAATGCGGCCCGCCAGACCCTGACACACACACACACACACACACACACACACACACACACAAAGCTACGCTACATCAGCACGCACGCCTCCCGCTGAAGCTCACACACTCCGGGCACTGCAGCATCGACCAAATTCTCAGGGAGTGTGTGGACGTCCATGTGCGAGTGTGTGTTTGTGTGTGTGTGTCAGTGTGTTTTAAAAGGCAGATTACCCGAATGCAGCAAGAGGATGGGGGATTTGTCACGCAATGTCCTCCTTAGTGGAAAGTTTAGAGCAAGTGTGTGTGTGCATGTGTTTGTGTGGAAAAAGTGCCTGATATGTATGAAGTTTGTGTTTAGCAGGGCCAAAATATACCCAGTCAAAGGGTTAAAAGTTGTGTTCAGCCAAACACTGGCGATTTGCTCAGCCAAGCAGTAAACGGGGGAAGGACTCCAAGGACTGGGAGGGAGCAGGGTTAGAGAGGGTTTGTGTGTGCTTTAAAGCGTTGCATTAAAATTTCAGATCACAGCACGCCACATAGTCAAGGACCCTGACTGCCTCAGGCTCAGGAGGGTGTGTGTGTTTGTGTGTATTTGTATGTGCGTGTATGGGTTTATTAGCTTCTGTAAGCAAATGGGGCTTACTATACGTGTCTTTTCAAAAATGTGTTTTATTCTGACATAAAAGGATCGGACAAAGACGAAGAAGGGAAGATTAAAGTGTAACGAAATTAGAGAAAGTAGAGAAGCGCTGCACTGTTGTAATGAGGAAAGAAAATAAATCTGATAGGCTTTTGATAGACTATGAAACCTATCAATTAGTGCCACTTCACTGCATGCAATATCATCCTGTCGCCTTTCTTGTTACAATCACAAATGCACAATACAGGAGATAAAAGACAATGTGCTGTAGTCAGGGAGGTAACAAAGGAGGAAAATAGTATTGTGAGGAAGACTGAGGAGAAATCGATCTGTTTTTAACAGCCAATCAATTTGACAAGTCTGTTAATGGAGAGACACAGTGAGTTTGGGGCATAGTAAATGGGGTGGGGGGTGGGGGGTGGGGGACCTTAAAAGCCAAGCTGATACTGTGCCGTACTCTGTGGACAGTGCGCACATAGGATGCCCTTGACCAATTTTATAAATAATCTTGGATTCAAAGAAAGAGTAAATGTTGCGAGGAAAGTGTGAGCTGTGTTTCGCAGTACACCAACTAAAAACAAAACACCATGAAAGGCTCTGGTTTTTCTTCTCAGAATTTGAGACTTTCTGAATTCTGGTTTGGGTGCTCCAGTGGTTCTGGCTCCAGCTACTAACCCTGCGGGAACGAAGAGTGTGAATGTCATAAAGTACCACTTCACAGTGAGGAGTGCTGACATGGAAAAGCTTCTGTTCTCATCCTCGCCACTACTATAAGATCAATAATGATAGATGCCTACAGCTCACGTAATTGAAGCCACCTTATCTTACAGGTCCTGTTAGACGCCTGTGTGGCTTTTAGTCCAATCTCAAATTGACCCTCGTCTCTTATGACCCTGATGAATCAGAGCACGCTTTAGCTTACACCACACAAACAAAAATTGCTATTTTGGTTGCTTGCTGTGGCTGCAAAACGCATCACAATCCCTGTCAGTATTTACAGTGCATGGTAACGCTGGGATTTGGAGGCTGCTGAGCGTTGTGGGAGAGAATCCAGCTGTTTGGGAAAGAAGGGGGAGTTTCCAGGCAAGGAGATTCACTAAACACAACGATTATGGCAGGAACATGGAGGAGGGGAGCAGTCGCCCGCAAACACACGCATAGAGCACCAAGAGACGTACTTAGCTGTGGATTCCTCGTCATACTTGGTCTTCAAATCAAAGAGCTCGGCCTGAGTTGTTTCAAGTGCTGTAAAAGACGAGAAACGAGTCAACTGTGAATCCCGCCGCTACAAGTCAGCTTTTATATTAGGAACTTAAGATATCCAATTATGAATTACACTTTTTGAAATGCCATGAAAGGTCCTACTACAGTTTTTACACACAGATATTTCAAAGACAACTATTTGGTTATTTCCCATGAGAGACTGTACTTCTATGCTTTTCAAGTTTCGACAGTTGTGGAGTTATCTGCTCATGTTGCTAGGCCACTGTCAATCTGATCAAACCCCACCCACCTAGTCCAGATGAAGCAGATTAGGTGTTAAACGTCACTAGAAACAGTTTCTTCCAGTGAATCAACGAGTTCAACGAGAAATACTTAGGATTTGAAACCCAATTTTCAGAGGCTTTAAAGCCAGCGCCACCTGATATTCAGTGATAAGGGCCATTTTATCTGAGATGGCTAAAACTGTACACAGGCTGGTACCTGTCTGTAGGGACTGGGCCTTGTGTTCGGCCTCTTCCAACCTTGACGACATGGAGTCCTGGCTCTCCTGGAGTTTCCTACAGAGGCAGACAGAAGGAAAGAAAAAGAAAGCAGGGGAGAAGAAAGTCACAGATACCGAGTCAGTAAGTCTTGGGTTCAAACTTTGTGGCAACTACAACAATTCTCCCACCATTTCTGAAGTGTTTTCCCCACTAAAATCCTCCCAACACAACCCACTCCTCATTAAGCAGCCCTATTAGGCAGGAATGTCTGGCCACTGGGGCACACTGCACCCGGGGTGGAGGCGGGGGGGTTGGGGGGAAAGAGAGCAAGGGTTGAGTAAGAGAGGGGGGAGGGGGCGTCAGCAACCACAAGGATAAAATAGATTCATTCTTAGCATATAAAAAGTTGGGCTCTGCTGAGAAATTGCCACTGCGTGTGAAAACATCAATAATCTAGCACAAAGACAGTCTTTATGGCACTCTTTGATGCCCCCCTTCTCCGCCAATCTGTCTCTCCTGTCATCTCTATTTTTCTGCCCTCTACTTCATACTTTCATCTCTCTCTCTCTCCCTCCTTGCAGGATAAAATGTATCTGAGGTGCCATCCATTTACTGCCCCTCTCAGACACAGGAAGTCAGCTCTCTGCAGACAGGAAGGGGCCTATAAAACACTGACGTAAAGGAAATACAGTTATACAATTGATCTTCGGCTGTGCGTCTGAAACGGGCAATGAGCTTTAACACGTCTTCGCTGCAATCAAGATGATTGCCACGAGTGAAAATCTGAGCTCTGTAACGTACATTTAATACACACAATTCTTACAAATCAACGTAAAGTGGACCAAAATTACCACTGACAAAGTTTCAGTAATGGAATGTGAAAGAAAAGCATTCAAAATCAGTCTTAATTGTTGGCAGTGCTTCATACTTTGGAATTAAAGCAGAAAGTGATGCAACTGAAAGTAAGTAATCTACTTGCAATTTCATCTTGAGAAAAACTGACAGTGAAAAGACAATGACTTTGATAACCTCCATGCAGGTAAACATTTCTGAAAAAGGATGCAAGCCGTATCTAAAATACTGCGATATGATCAACAAACTCAGAGGAAGTATTAACAACTGAAGTGATGCGGTGGCTACCATCTTTTTATGTTTGCAGCAATTCAGAAATGAGTCTCCATCACTTGGTGTAACAGCAGTTGATATACCATTATATCTGCATGGTGGAGTGTAGTGGAACACTAAAACGTGCACATTAACATGGTTGTATTGTTGAGCTCTACGATAGGCCGGCACGATAAATCGTTAGAAAATCTCGATTCACCCCTGTTCGCAATTACATTATTAAATAAATTTGATTCTTTTTTTTTTTTAACCTTTATTTAACCAGGTAAGTTGATTGAGAAAAATTCTCATTTGCAACGACGACCTGTCACATTTGTGTGTGTGTGTGTGTGTGTGTGTGTGTGGGGGGGGGGGTTCCCGGAGGGTCAATCGCGAAACGCTGTTTACTTGTGCTTTGGTGTGCGCCTCGAGCCAGCGCGTGTGTGTGTGTGTGTGTGTGTGTGTGTGTGTGTGTGTGTGGAGAGTGGGTGATAGAGCACGGGTGACAGTGAGAGCGTGACGGCGATTAGCTTCGGAACAAGTTTTAGAGGCATGGCGAGGGGGAAATCTTCGGAGAGGTGCACGTCAGGCTACGCCGTAGAGTCGTACGTACGTAGCCTTAACTAGTGTGACAGGAAAGAAACAAAATAGATATTGATGAAAACCCAGGTACTAGTGACAGGAATCAGAACAACTACTCAGTCTCAAATCGCACTTGTTCTGAAAAAAATCTTGTGGTGTGGAAGTATTTTGTGCAAGACGACGAGGGTTGGTCTGCTTAGCCCTCGTTGCAGCACCGCAAGGTAACACCACAAATCTTTACCAGCACCTCAACCGTCACCACAAAGTGAAATATGATAAAGCCGTACGAGGCAAGAGTATAAAAGGCAAGCAGTTAAAGAGCGTGAAATCCTTCTGTTTTTGATACTGTACTTGCAATCTACTGGCAATTGACAAACTCCATTTTTCGAGAGCCTGAAGCTGCAGCTGCAGCATGTTGACTGACTGTTGTAATTATCCCTTGTGTTGTCTTCCCATCAAAATTGAAAATCCACACTTTTGCTGACACTTTTTATTAATGTTTTTAACTTTTACGTTTTTGAACTTTTTTGAACCTTTTTAAACACTTTTGACGCTTTTTTTCAATGCTTGTCACTTTTTTTTTACACTACGTAACACTAACTTATTAATTCTAGTTTTACTGTTATTTGTGGAATTCATGGTAAATAAACCTAATTTATAGGAAATTATACATAATGTTTGAGTTAGAAAAGCAGAAATTAGAAAATATTTATAGACTTAAATTAAAGGAATGGATGTTGATGGATAATCACAGGCTGGAATATGTCAACTTTTACTCAATACTATTTCGAAACCACTTAAATTTTTTTCCAAATGCTGTAAAATTGAATGGAGATTTGTACTTTCTAAAGAGCGTTGTGTGGAATCCATCATGTTATTTTGGGAAATTAGAAATGGGTAGTTGAAATGAACACTGATATAGGAAAACAGGTCAATTTGACCTGAGGACAACATGAGGGTTAAGTAACGTCATGTTCAAGGAGTTCAGATAGGGCGTGTATCAGGGCCCTATTTAGTTCAGTGTGTTATATGTCACTATGTTTGGTAGCCTACTGTACTTAAATGGCCAATATGTATGTTTTGGTATGTGTACAGGCTTGTGGTGATGCGCAATGTGCTACAGGTTGTCATGGTTCATGTGTGCAATAAACATGACACTTCAGGAGCAAGAAAATCGTGGCAGAGAATCATGATATCAATTCTAAGCAAAAAAAAAAGCAAAATTGTGATTCATATTTCCCCCAAATCGTGCAGGCCTACTCTACGACTACTGTATCGACTTTTTAATTGGTTTTGAGATAATGGCAGTGCTTTGTTTCCTAGTTAAGAAACATCTTCAGCTTTGATACATCCATCCTGGCCGTTAACTTCTGCTCACCCTCAGCAAAAGTGTGCTGTGTCTTTAAGCCCCGAGGCTGCACCAGCTAATCTGATGAGTGCTCATCATTTCTCTTGGAACCTCCACATGTTTATTCATCCCTTTAATTCAAAAGAGGACCACATAGATACCTAAGACAACTACATGTGAGGTTAACTGGTCAATCCTACACCTGCATTTGAAAAGCTAAACTTCATGTGGATTCCCTTTAAATTTTAAAGTGGCCATCATCATACCGGACTGGATTTACTGTGCGTTGCAGTAGGAGCGGTGCCCAAGACTGTTTTAAAGTGAAACAATATTATGGCTGCCTGCATCTTCATGTTAAAAAGACTCATTCCTGGTAAAGGAGACCATCAGAGTGACGCATTCTAGCCTTTGTAAGAGATTATACATCATTTCAGTAGTTAGCATTTTTCCATGTTCCTTAAATATCTGGCAGCAATTTTGTGCTTGTTTCTTACTGCCACAGGCTTTCTGTGTATCTGCAAATCACACACTTCAAAATGACCTGAAAATGGGTTTGGAAAGGAAATAACCCATTAGATCAAAATGAATTACTTTGTATCAAAATAGAGTGATACCTAAGCATATTTTTTGTCATTATATAGTAATTTGGCGCGTTTTATTTCAAGGGACGTATCTTTTCAGACATAGTAAATGTCTTTGATAGCAATTATTCTCAACAGAAAAGACTGAAAGATATGTGGTAAAGACAGAAAAGGGAGTATGAGGTGTTGATTTCCATCAAGACAAGAATGGCAAGCACCCACATGACAAAAATGCTAGCTTTGTCTTTTCTGCAGCGTCCTTTCCTGCATTGAATTGTGAAAGAAAGCCAATGCCGGGGAGGCAATAAGCAGCAATTTGTTGATTAAACTGATAACTATAAAAAAATTGCAAGGACTATAAACTGAGAAAAAATAATTATGTTATAAATACCTCAGGCAGATATCTTAAATCTATCATTTATAAAAAAATCGGAATCACAGGGCGCCCTGGCAGCTCCGTCCTCACGGCAGCGGCCACGGGTTCAATTCTGACCCAAGGCAATTTGCTGCATGTCATCCAACTCTCTCCCACTTTCCTGTCTTAAGATGTCCTATCCAATAAAAGCTATTAAAAGCCCGAAAAAAAAATCTTTAAAAAAAGAAAAATTTGAATCATAGCAGTTATGTCAGAGACCAAAATGACCCAAAGGTTTGAAATGGCAAAATGATGCAGAGGTTATTACATGAAACACCGCTTCTGTAGCGCACACACACACACAGACAGACACACACACACACACACACACACACACACACACACACAGTTATACCTCTCCTTCTCTGCATAGTCGTTGTGTAGTTGGAGCTGCTTCTCTTGGGCCAGGTTCTCCGCTTGATTCTTCAGAGACTGCTCATACTCACGGATCTTCTCCTTCAAGGCCTTGATGGTCACCTCTGGAGGAGGTTAAAGCAGAGAGTCGGGCGTTAAGAGACAAGGAGGGAAGAATTCTAACACGGGACATTTGCAAAACATATAGACAACAAACTATTGCCGTTTCCTAAATGTGACAAATGGCACTGACGACAATAATCATTTGACGGGGGAGGGGGGGTTGACCTTTGCTTAAGGAACAGCTTTTATATCACACATTCTTCCTCTGTCAGCACAGACCAAGGCCTCGGCCCCTATGGCTGCTCCCTAATCTTTACATCCATGACTGGTATAGAATATTCACTGTTCACCAGTGGTAGATGTGGTGTATTCATTAGGACTGCATTAGTGCTGAAACCCCATAACCTGCTGACGGCTGAGCTCAGTATGGGGCAGCCTGAAATAAATCTAACACATAACTGGCGTAATAAATAGGCCTCTGTGTGTGTGTGTTTGTGTGTGTGTGTTTCTCAGAGAAAGATATAAGTGAGTGAGACAATGATAAAGAGCATTGCTGCTTGCTGCCTTTGACTGAGGGCTCTTAGCACTGTGTGTGTGTGTGTGTGTGTGTGTGTGTGTGTGTGTGTGTGATTTAAACTCCAGTCTCACTGCTCTGACACATAATCAATAGAGGAGAGTCCCCTCAGAGCCCTCTTACCCCTTAACTGCTTAACTGAACTTTAAACATTTAGGTTGCGAGGATCAATGGCCCCTGCACTCTTTTGTGTGTGTGTGTGTGTGTGTGTGTGTGTGTGTGTGTGTGTGAGTGGGGGGGCAGGTCCGCGTGTGCGTTAACAGGAGTGGGAGTTCCACAGTGTGTTTTGGGGTTTAAATATCCCCCATCTATTGAGGCGGGAAGGAGGGATAAAGGATGAGGGAACAGGAAAATCAATGGCAGAATGGAACCCTGCCGCTATTGAGCTGTTCCAATTAACTCTCACTGAGGAAAGGGGGATTCCAAAACATTCCCTGCCCACTCGCTCACTCCTCCTTTTCGACTGAAATCACACCACTTTTATTACTGCTTCTCACTCATCTCTCTGCCTCTGTCAGTTTTTCCATCTCTCTTTACCCAGAGGTAGCCTGTCGTTTTTTTATTCATGAAACTGCCTCATGTTTTCCCCCCGGAAAACCTATTTATGTAAAACCTTGTGCATTTTTTTGTGTTTTTGAAAAAAAAATATAAGGCACTTAAATATGTTCAAATGTGGCCTCTTCCTTTGAAAAGGGCATCTAAATAATTCTAAGTTTCTTTGACCTTATATTTGCACTTAAACGTTCATCAACATGCAGGCATAATGGTTACAAAGTTACTTCAAGCATTACAAAAATGATTTTGGTTTACTTTACTTTTACTATTGACAATGAGAAATTTCTCAAGACTATCAGCAGTTAAACATATTTACAACATTACTACTTTGTTGTAGCCAAATGTCAAACTGAAATGTTAACCAAACTGTATATGATCTTGCTTTGTACAATATTTCCAACTGACTGACGGCGATCACCTAAAACTAAAGGACAATGCACGTTGATCAACATAACTGTAAATGTGCCATTGTTAGTCAAAAGGCTATTGTCCCTTGGCCAAATGTTAAATCAGCCATTCAAATACCAATATGCATTATTCAGTTTTCTTATTCTCACCGGAGCAGCCTGCTTCACCGCGTTCGTTTTGTTTTGTGCACTCTACACATTCAGTGATTGTAACTGGGCATAGTAGTAATGCAGATGTAATAAACGAGAGAAAAGAACCTTAAAACACTGTCGAACTACACAGACACTAGGTGTATGGGTTTTTGTGCCCTACATCCATGCCCCTCTCAAAGTCAGGACAATCCCAAATTGCGGGGCTCTGCATGTATCCTGTCTCTAACCTTGGTTTTTGACTTCTGCAAACTCTTTGTTGTAGTCCTCCAGTGTCTCTCGAAGTTTGGTGTTCTCTGTCTCAATGTCGTGCATCCTCTGGAGCTTCAGCTGCAGCTGCTGAGCCAGCTCCAACACAGGTACAGGATCTGGCAGAGACAAAACACACCGTGTTAACACACTGCAAAGCAGCAGATTACACAAACAAGGGCGGCGAGGTGGCGTGGTGAGCTAGGAATAACTCCATTCAAGGCCCCGTGAGAGCAAGCGTTTACCCTGGTGACGAGTCCTTGAGCAAGGCAATGAATCTCTTGCAGCTCCAGGAGAAGTGTTCTGGAGCTGACCCTGACCTTTGATCTCCCTGTGGAGAATTACTGGCTCCAGCAAGGACCAAAAAACATCCCAATTACTAACAATGTTATTGTATGCATCAGACTAGGGCTGATGTATATATAAACATGTTATATTGATATCGTGTTATCAGACTAGATATCGCCTCAGATTTTGGACATTGTTATATGCTAAGATTAAAAAGCGGCATTACGAAAAAGGGATGTTATTTTCTCAACTTACCAGACTGTTCTAGTTTTTTTTTAACCACTTAATGATTACATTTAAATTGTTGTTGATTATTTTTCCAAAATATAATTGTGAAAATATTTTGTTAAAGCACCAATAGTCATCCCTACAATACTGTCGCTGTGTCGACATCGAGGTATTTGGTCAATGATATCATGATTATCTAATCGGACAGCTAGTTATAGTTCATAGCTTGACTATTTGCAGAACCAATACTCTTATTTGATACCACAGACTTGTAAATAAATAATAATTAGAAAGATATGTGAATGAATATGTTAACAGATGCGCAAAAAGAAACTGTATTGCAGTGACTTCAAAAATCCATTTCATAGATTGCATTTTCTGGTATCTTTCCACTGTATATGTCCTAATTATTTAATTTTAATGCTATATTTGGTTTTTTATTTATGATTTGTAAATTATAAAGTTTATTGTTCATCTGTTAAATATCCTATTCAAGGCATGTCTTTATAAAATATATAGATATACATCATTATAGGATTTTAGTTATTTTAAAAATATTGATAAAGACCTGAAAAAGAAAACCCAGCATTGTGAATACTCTCTCGCACTTCACTGATTAGAAAAAGAAGAACATAACAGAGACTTAGCTTTCTACAACAACACACAACGCTGAAAGGTCATGGTTAGTTTGGCACATTCTGTTTATCCATAAAGGTTATTGAATGATACACTATCAGCCATTGTATCAACAGAGACTATTGTTGGTGAATGAGATAAACTTTGTGTGTGTGTGTGTGGGGGGGGGGGAGAGAAATAATGCGTCAACTGCTGACACAGCACTAGAACTGCTGAAGTGATGCTCATAGAAAGATACAGACAGTTGAAGGGACATATTAACAACAGACACTACAGGGCTATGATCAGTTAAAGTGTTCACTATGATGCAGCTTGAAAGCAAGAAAAAAAAAAAAGAAAAAAGAAGAGAAACATGGGAGTAGACAGATGGACTAACTGGAGCCGTAAAATAGGCAACGCAAAAGGTAAAAAAGAGATAAAATAAAACAAGAGACAGAAGGAAGAAAGACAACTTTCTGGAGGCATTTTACCAACATCTCTGTGAACACACAGCCGGGTTAACTGTCAGTGTGATGAAGAGAGCCCTGTCAGTCAGGCCAATCACATCTGATTGGTGCTCATGGGTGGCAAACTGGTGACAGGCAGCCAAGAGACGCGGGCGACGCTCATCAGCATGCCAGCTAAAAGAGCAGTTTGCTTGCTTGTGCGTGTTTATGTGTGTGTGTCGTACAGATAAGAGGAACTGACAGCTTACAGCTGGGGGTAAGGGCTGTGTGTGTGTGTGTGTGTGTGTGTGTGTGTCTCTCATGTCTGACGCAGTTAGATATCTTAACTATGCTAATGAGAGATCAGCAGAGAACGATTGGGGAATTTCATGCTGATTTTGTGCTGTCAAGGTGACACACCATGTAGAGCTAAGCTCCGACACACACACACACACACACACACACACACTAACACACACACACTAACACACACATTCTCATACAAATACATGCAAAGAACAAACAAAAACTAAGGAACATAACAGTGTCCTGAATTTGGACTCCAATCTGCAACGGCACCCTTGAAAATCAACTTTCTTTCTCTCTCTTATCAAACCTTTGTCCTTCACATAGCCCCCCCCCCCCTCCAAATCAACTGTACAGCCTGTTAAAAGCAGTTTGACTTGTGGGCCACTGGTGCTGAGCGCTCTCGCCAGACACCTTTAATCTAAAGCAGAGCACTCTGGGCTGACTAACCAGGCCTTCAGCTGATAGAAGACAGAACAAAACACACAGTTTCCTCTTTCAAGACTGCTGCATTAGTCAGGCTGGTCTGTGTCTGTGTGCGTGTGTGCATCAGGCATTACATCATTGTCTCGCTGCAAGTTAAGAATAGCCCCGTCAGAGCTGGCGCTGACTTATTGGGAGCAGTACAATCCAAAGATATTACTGTAGGTCTATCCATGTGGGAATATGATGACCTCCTTACGCTATAGATGAACTCAACTCCTCTCTCATTCCTACATACACGGCCCCTCCAGGGCTCCCATACAGCTGAACATTTCCAACCAGTAGCTCTGTGGCTGTGTGTGTTCTGTAACACTGAATGCTGCGTGTCCCTCCTCGGCCTCAGTGTGCTGAACGTGACTGCTCATGTGTGCACTTTGCAGCAGCCAATCATGGCCGCCCTTGTCATCCATATCAGGACGCACCTTCTGTTAAGACCCTCCAAAGGCTTTACCAGTGGGGATGTGATCTCAAGGGGACATATTAAGGCATCGCACATGCCTGAATGCACAGTTAAGGAGCACCAGACGAGTGGTGTTATACTTTTTCTCTTTCCCTGTTGGTGCTTGTCTGCGGGGGTCTCCAGATAGGCCTGCACGATATTGGGAAAAAACTGACATTGCGATATATATTTTTCCTACGATATACTGTATGTTAAGATATGAAAAAAGAAAAAGTAATTTCTAAAAGATGACACAAATAGCTCTATTTGGAAATAATAAATAAATATATATCCCCGTTGTAGGGGAGTGCGTCTACGCAGAAGATACAAATTAAAATGATCTTTCCTAATGTCAACTATTCTTGGTTAAATTATTTGTTTGTGCTTTACAAACACCAAAGCAAGTAAGCGCTGTGACTGACGTTACTTTTGGAGAGGAGAATTAGGCAGAAACACACAGTTTGATTAGCATGACACCAGTCTATTCATATAATCCTAATAATCCAGGTTTAAGTGTATGGCCACGACTGCATGTTGCTTCCTCTAAATTTCTGTTGTGGTCGACTAGCAAGGCCAGCTTGTTTGATAAATTGATCAGACCTGCACATCACGCGCACTAGCAACAAACTGTGTATCCAAGAACAATTAAATCAGTGGTAATGACGTTAGATCAGAAACAGACTTCTGTAGTAGATTAGTGTTACGTTTCTAGCACCGCGGCTCCAAACCGTGACGTCAATTGGGTCCGAAGGACCCCTTGTTTCTTTAGGCTAACTATATTAGCCTTAGCATGGCTGGTAGCAGCTTTCTGCGGGGGGAAACGGCCGGGAGACGTTGGGATTATGTTGCATTAATCATTGTTTTAGGTTGTATTTGCAGCGAACATAAAACACTGACTACTGTAGGTTTACTGACTACCAATCATGTGCATCACTGCGGCAGCTGCTGCCTACGGGACTTTTATACACACGGAGAGCCTCACTTCCCATAACAATAACCCCGTTGGACTAACGACACACACACAAACGTTGGCCACATGGCGACCTGTCTTAAAGGGGACGGGTCGGCCGGTAATAATAATAATCTAAAAGGAGAATGGTGAAAGTTTTCTTGTCAATCATGCGGCAAAAACGTTTTAGCGTCAACATTGAAACGCCCTGCGATGTGACTATCGCTGCTACGCACATCGCGATGTCGATGCTAAAACAATATTGTTCAGCCCCATCTCCTGGTCACGTGTTTTTGGACTCAGGAGGTGTCTAGACAAACATACAACAACAAAAAGGACACCCGCAGCCCACACCAGAAGCATATCTTACCTGGGACATCAATTATTTTCTTGTACACGTTCAAGAAGGCGGCCTCTGCTTCTTTACTTCTCTTACTCAAGGCATCGATCTGCGAGGAGAAAAAGAATGGTTAATTGTTGGTTACACCACCCGACAACTCAGTGTCACATCCATACACGCCAAAGGCAGGCCCATTAATTTCACAGTAAGAGTTGTCTACATATCGGCCTATCCTCACTATGCATAGGTATGCTGCATGCGAGCGTGGTTGTATTGACAGTGGCAGCGATGGTGTTTCCTTCCCGTGAAATCAGTTCAGCTGTTCAGTTGATGACGGATGCATTTCGTTTGCCGCGTGCTTGCGTCTGTCTGTCCTCGACTGTGTGTGCCCGCGTCCGCCTGTCCGTCGGGTTGTGTGTGTGTGTGTGTGTGTGTGTGTGTGTGTGCGCGCGCGTTGGTTTCCCCTCCAGCACGCTGACATCATTAAACAGCTGGCTCAGTCTTTCCAGCCACAGCAGGGGCAGATTATTCAGTCAGCTCTTAGCAGCAATACAGTGTGGATCCATTACTGATGCAGCCATTAACACAAGAGGGCACGGCATGTATTCCATCACCGATATTATTGAAATGGACAGCATTAGATTGGATCCATAAGAGATTAATTCTAAAAATCATACTGGAGGGGACCTTTACACGGTTGTCAATGCTGAACCATTAGGCAGCAAGCTCTACTATGCTCTCTGTGTCACACTTCAACATGAATAGCAGACAGAGTAGGCGAAATACATCTGAAATCAAGTCTAAATCGAGGGAAACAGATGCCAAATAAAGACATTCAGAGGGCGCTACTGTACTGGGCAGAGCTACAGCTGACTACTCTGGCTCACGCACTCAGACTAAACAGCCTTGTGTTTCTCTTCCAACTCCTCCAGCACATTCACTGAGAGAAAAGGAATAAAAGACAAAAGCCTATATAAGTCCAAATATAAAGTCTTCACATTCCCAGCCAAGCCAGTAGTGTAGTTGATGGGTGGTTTAGGGGTTCTTGCCACTGTAAACAGAGCGGGCTACATGTAATACTGCCTGGGCTCCTATGGGAACCTAATAAATCTCTTCACATGGCTTTGATTCATCTCTAGTTTTTTTAGCCGCAAAACATCTGGCCCTCAATAGGCTGGTGCCAGCACCCCTCCCTCTTTCCCCCATTTTTTTATTTCTCAATGTCTTTCTCTCAATCTCTCTCTCGAATTCTCCCTCCTGTCACTTCCATGTTCTGTGACTCATTTTTTTCTTTCCCCTCAATCTTTTTCAGTGTCAGTCTTTCTCACATGTTTCTCTGTCACATACTCATGTCCATCTGCCATGTAAGTAAACACACCCACACACACACACACACACACACACACACACCCACACACACACTACTGCATCATGTACTTTAACCTCTTCATGTGCTGTGTGACATTGAGCGATCAGGATCCTCAAATGCAAGGCCACTAATGGGAGATTACTGATGCAGAGTACTAATACCTCTCACACACCAACACCAAACCTGTTCATCAGTGTCAAAATGTGTGCGCGTGTGTGTGCATGCGTGTCTGTCTGTCTGTCTGTCTTAGAGTATGTTATCAGAGTACCACAACTAAAACTCATGATATAAAAGAAACACACACACACACACACACACTCCCAAACCAACGCAAAAAATGATCTGCCGATGGCAGTGAAGGAAGCCGGCTGCGTGACTGTACAATGACTGGGCCAAGGTCAGTGGTACAGCAGCTTTATATAGCCCAACATGGGAGGCAGGAAATAGACATTTAATGTAGGACACACCCTACAGTTAGAGGCAGGTTAACTGCAGGACCAGAGCCATTAGAAGACCACCCAGGATTTGCAAATACAACACTGCTGCTCCAAACTGCAGCTCTTTCAACCAATCCCAATGACATCTGCTATTACATGCTCCCCTGCCCCCCATCCCACACACACGCACACACACAGACCAAGCAAAACAAATGAAGTGACACAAATGATACCTCACCAGTATCAGTAGGTTACCGATGAGAAGTGCTTGCAATTGCAAAAGGTATCCCTGACACATCCACACACACAAACACATACGTACATACGTCAGCACCTTGTGCCACCATCACTCAGCACCGCCTCGCTCCCCTATCTAACCCGTAGTGTGTGAAGGGCATCAGGCTGACCTGCGTGTGTACGTGCGTGTGTGTGTGTGGCCCCAGTGGAGTCTGATAAGGGGAGGCTATGGGAAGCAAAGACTGAAGCCTTGGATAATGGAAAAGCTTATCTGATCGATGGACCAACAAGGAACACTGAGCATGCAACATACAAGCACACAAGCCCACAGACACACACACACACACACACACACACACACATATAACTCGTTTACTAAACTGAGGCCTTGTGGAAGCAGTACTGTTATTGGTAATAATTATGACCTGAGGGCACCCACCTTTCAATGACAAAGATTAAACAGAGTTTCAAGACCTCCAAGTTCCTGGAATAAAACTTTATATTGTTCCACATTCACTTAGTAAAGATTCAAGCTCTGAGGACAAAATGCTTCAGGATGAGTTACTGTGGGACTTCAACAGGAAGACCCTTTGGTTTCTGGTGCTGTCTTGTCCTTGATCAAAGCACGGAGGGGTAAGCAAACAAAGCCAGGCTAAAATTACACATTCTCAGAGCTACTCTTGTTGTGGCATGCAAGCGCGCAAAATAGTCGACTGATTGATGGGCTGCTCCAAGACTGGCGCGGGTGTACAGTATTATCTCAATAATCATAAGATAATGTCTTTCTCAGTTCCGCGACCACCCACTACGTGCCTCAGCGTGTTCTGGTGTGTACACCGTCGAGGTGTGTCAACATGAGGACGGTGGAAACAGCTGACAAATCCGCAATTATATTGCTGCCATTTCTATTCTCTAAATAGACTGTGGATCATCAGCAGAACATGGTGGGACCACTATAAATTACAGCATTTTTACATAACCACTGGCTGTGGTTGCTGCTCTAACAGAAGAATATGGAAACTAACCCAGTGTTAAACTGTAATATTCTATGGCCACTAGCAAAGCAGCCCTGTCACTATCTATTGAGATGATTTTGTATGCGTGCATGTGTACGTGTGTGTGTGCTAGGGATGAGATACTGTTGGGCTGAATGTCCACCCTTTCCAACCCCCAAGAACGCCCCAGTCTAAACCAGCCGCAACTACCCTCTGACTTTCACATATGGGAGTGAACTGGAAATGCACGGCTGCCAGAAAGGCGGAGTCATGATGGAAATAGGCCAACATGATGGAGGAGATAGAAAGGAACGGTGGGGGTATGATCACCTCTTATTGGTCAAGGTACACAGAAACCTAGGACACAACAATACATTTAAAGTATATAACTTAGCCCCAATGACGACAAATGGCACACGATTCCCTAAATAAACAAATAACCAAAGCATGCAGACAAAAAGTCTGAAGAAATGGTATCTGGTGAGTTGTGACTGGCGAGAGCCGGGATTTCGTGGTGCCTTTTTTTTTTTTTTGCAGGATGCAATTTAAACACACCCTCGGGCTACAGGACTTCATGAATAGGACAGAAAATCAAGAGCAGAGCAGAGCGAAGAAAGAAGGGAGAGGAAAGAGGGGAAATGAGATAGTGGCAAAAGAAAGAACAGGAGATGCTGAGAGAAGAGAGGATAGAGAGAGAGAAAGAGAAGTGAGTGAGAAGAGACGATGATTTAAGAGAAACGGAGGCGGAAAAAGGAGAAAAGGGCACTGAGAGAGGGAGCAAGACCAGTCAACGAATGTCAAACGGGCTTTATGAAATGCACTGTTTGAATACTGTGCTGGAGCAGCATGTGAGTCTATCACTGTGTCAACATAAATTCCCAATAACACACTCACCTCTCCTTGGAAGCTCTTGAGCAAAGGGGCAACCTGTTTCCGGAAATCCTAAAAGATCAAGAGAAGAGGAGATAAGCAAGTCTCGAAAAATGAATGAACATGAGATAAACAACAAATGAATTGCTATCCTTAAATAACAGAACACAGAGACGTGTGGCGGGGATGCTCAGAAGCTGTGAAAGACCATGTAAGTCATTCATTGTAATCACGTAGCGACCATTCTTGCCACTCTTGAATAATGAGTGATGCGTGAGCGAGTGATGAACATGATTGTATCGAGGAGGACAGGTTTGTACCCCGAGGTACTCTGGCGGACTGCGTTTCTCATGAGAACAGGTGCAGCACCACCTGGGCCACCCAGCGGCACCACTAGTGCGTGCGAGAGACTGAATGAGCTCCAGAGTAGGACTACAGACTATACAGTTAATGCAAATCGTGTCCGCGCACCAACTTTCTACTATATTGCAAATGCTTTTCATCCCGCAAGTCCCATTGCATGACTCCCCAGTACGAGTCAGCGGTTTCAGATTAGATAGCCAGTTGAGTATGTATCAGGGGAACATGCAAATCACCATGCTGTTAGCTGAGCCTACATCCTGACAAACTGAACTGGAGCGTACGGTAAAAAGCATGGCAGAATAGGACATTTTGTACAGGAACATTTTATTTGCACAGTTTGTGGGCACACACATACTCACAAAACGGCCTAATGAAGATGTGAAGTAGGGCACTGACAGATGTGTGCTCGGGAGACTCTGCGTCTTTTTAGAAACCTCCGCCTAAAAGCCTAACTGATGCTGCTGGGAGCGTGCGTCCCACACTGATCAGGGGACCAGTGTCTGGGGCTGGGCAAATCCCAGGTTGGTCCAGACAGGCTGCTTGTCTGGGGCTGAGGACAGGTCACGACCTCGGCGACCCTGCCCCATTGTTACCTCATCAGGGGTCGTTGTGGCTGTTTGTCTGGGCCAATTCAATATCCCCCTGCTGGGGATAATGACCTCAAACCCCACCCCCACCACCCTGCTCTCCACAACCACCCACCCCCACACTAACCCAAACACACAGGTGTGTCTGTTGAATCATTTGCATTAGATGGTGATTAGGGCTGCTCAATTACTGGAAAAAAATATAGTCCTGATTATTTCGGTCAGTACTGAAATCGCAATTGCTTTGATAGAGTGATCTCTGAAAAGATGTTGATGCAATTATTGAACTTAAAAAACATTGGAAAAAGTTGAATAAATCAACCATAAAAACACACATAATTGTGAAATTTGCCTTAATACTTTACTTTTTTTTTCTTTCAGAGCACGAGAGAAAATAAGAGTTTACTTGCAAAACGTAATGAGCTAAATAATTGTTTTTCTAGATTATTCTGTTTTGGGATCACTGGGAGCCAAAATCATAAACCCAATTAAATTTTGATTAATTGCACAACCCTAATTTTGATTATATCCTAATTTTCCATGTCAAAATTCAGTCCTTCATAGATGACCGTCACTACTTCTGTTTTGGATTGATGCAATTTTGTTTTGATCTTATTTTGCTTGAGTTTAGGTTCCATTTTGTTGTCAGAGCTAAACACAATGTGCTCAAACATTTGGATTTGTGTAAAGTAGCGTGAAAGACCTTTCTCATTTCACTATTTTACACTTATATTGTGCTATCATCACAGTGGCTTCAAAATCGTGTCAATATTTATGACCAAAAAGGGAACCTTTGTATAATGTAACGCAGTCTAGTCGTGCTGCAATAATGACTACTTTTGTCCTTATAATGTTAAACTTCTATTGAGACAGCAACTGGAATGTTATTTTTAGACACTTATCCACACTCCTCTTTTTTTTGTGGTCCATGTTGTGACTGAACACTGCAGTCTGACAAGCTCAGGAACACACACCAAACTAGGGCTGAACGATATTGCGTTTTAGCATCGACGTAGTCACATGCTTCAGCATGCGCGATAGTCCCATCGCAGGACGTTGCGATGTTGACGCTAAAACCTTTTTTGCTGCTTTTTGCAGTAAACTTTCACTATTCTCCTTTTACACGATTATTATCGGCCGACCCTTCCCCTTTAACACAGGTAGCCATGTGGCCGACGTGTGTATGTGACGTTAGTGCGACGGGGTTTATCATGGGAAGTAAGACTCTCCGTGTGTAGTCAAGTCCCGTAGGCAGCAGCTGCCACGGACACAGTGATGCGCATAGTTTTGATGAGTAGTCCGTGAAGCTACAGTAGTCAGTGTTTTATGTTCGCTGCAAATACGAACTAAATCACCTGATTAATGCAACATAATCCCAACGTCTCCCGGCCGTTTCCCCCCGCAGAAAGCTGCTACCAGCCAGGCTAAAGCTAATATAGTTAGCCTAAAGAAACAAGGGGTCCGTCCGTCCCAACTAATGTTACGGTTTGGAGCCGCGGTGCTAGAAACGTAACACTAATCTACTACAGAAGTCTGTGTCTGATCTAACATCATTACCACTGATTTAATTGTTCTTGGATACACAGTTTGTTGCTAGTGCGCGTGACATGCAGGTCTGATCAATTTATCAAACTAACGAGCTGGCCCCGCTAGTCGACCGCAACGGAAATTTAGAGGAAGCAACATGCAGTCGTTGTCACACTTTAGCCTGGATTATTAAGACTATATGAATGCACTGGTGTCATGCTAGTCAACCAGCGTATTTCTACCTAATAACCCTCTCCAAAATAACTTTAGAAGAGTAGTCACAGCGCTTACTTGCTTTGGTGTTTGTAAAGCATTAAAGTTTAACAAAGAATGGTTCACATTTTTTTTTATCTTCTATGTAGAGGCACTCTCCTACAAAATCACTGCAGTAGCCGAGAAGGATTTATTATTTCCAAATAGAGCTATTAATGTCATCTTAAAAAAAAAAAAAAAAAAAAAAATTCATATTGCAATATACTGTATATCGCAAGGGAAAAAATATGGCAATGGCAATTTTTTCCCCAATATTGTGCAAGCCTACACCAAACCCACAAAAACAAAGACATTCATACATAGATAACATGCAGAGGTGGGCTACTGGTTTTGCTGAACCCCGAGCTCAGCCCCGTTGGTCCACTCTCTGGTGCTCCGCCCCCTGCCCCCCCCACTTCCAAAGATTTATGACCATATAACAGAACAATGCACACAGACACCATGGTCAATCTGTGTGTATGTATGTATGGGTGAGTGTGTGTGTGTGTGTGTAGTGAGGGGAGCGGAGGGGGCCAGGCAGCAGGAGATGGATGGCTGGTGTGTGAGCTGCCGGCAGACAGCAGACAGGCCAGCCCGAGGAATCCTCCAGGGAGTATGGAACTCCCATTCGCTGTCTGTCTGCCCTGCAGCTAAACACAAATGTGAGTTTGTGCATACGTGCACACACACACAAGCACACACAAAGTTGTTTTACTACCACTGCCTCTGGCTAGCAATCTTTTGGACATTTTACAACCATTCCCACCCTTGCCTTTATAGTTATACAGTGTGGTAAAGGAATCTTGACTATCTAAAAGGAAATTAAGAACTGGATAAATAATTCAGGCAACTTAGGAAGCACAGTGAGCTGTAGCCTCACAAAAAAAAAAAAAAATTTCAACAGTGTGTCAGTCCTAATGAATTATGAAAACTTTGTTTTCACGCTGCATTTCTTTGCACTACTTTCAAAATGCTACAAAAGCCTGCGTGTGCGTCTGCGTGTGTGTTATTGTGCAGACCATGAGTGCAGTTCACACTGAGTACAGCTCAGCAAACTAGACACAGTCAACGTGGGCCGGTCTCCTGGTTGTTGAATAATGGAGACGGACTCCCGCTCAGCCTAATGCAGTCTGATCTGATGTGACTGTGATCTCCGCTGACTGGTGCAAACCACAGAGAGCTGACAGCCCGCTCTATAGGCTGGTCTCACACTCACTCACACACACACACACACACACACACACACACACACACACACACACACAACACAGCTTTGCAAATGCACACAAGACGATTGGGGCATTTGTTATCAAGCGAAGGCCATAACGTGTTCTGAACTAGCCTTTTTGGATGGCAGCCTTGATGCAAATACACCTCCAAAACGCAGGGAGTTTTAGTGCCGATTCCTATTGAGCCTGATACAGCCCTGTAATGAATCCTGTCGCTCGTCTGGCCTGGCTCAGATTCCTCCTCCACATACCAGGGAGATGCCAGGGGCCACACAGACGCCAGAGGAGCCTTCCTAAATCACAGTCTTGTTACACTGATGAATGTGTGTGTCCTGTTCTGTGATCTGGGCTATCTGCCTCTGTGTGTTTGTGTGTGCGCCTCTGCTCCTCTGCATGTTTTCTTTGTGTGTGTGTGTCTCTCCACCTCTGTGTATGTGTTTGTGCATGCGTGCGTGGTGGTGTCTGCCTCGCCTCCTGTGTGTTGCTAGTTATGTGGTTACGCTTGCAAGCGAGATTAGTGATGAATGTGTAGGGTAAAGTGAAATTAGCATCTTCTGTTTGCAGGTAGAGTTTCCTCTGGTGTATATTCCTCTACGCCGGGTGGGCTACAAGCTGCAGTCAATAGTCCCAATCCCCATCCTGTGGTAACTATAATAGGCCTACTGTCAACTCCGCCGAGAGTTGACAATTTTCTATCCACAGTCTACTCCATTCATACATAATTCATACTACCATCAATAATTCACCATGGTGACATTACAAATAATAACACAACAATACTTTGTTTTCACTGTGTGGTTTAAAATGCGTTGCCTTGGTAACAGAGATGAAACAAATATTCCCAGGAGGAGTGATGGGAACACAGGAACAGGGCAGAATTCCCTCCTGATCCCACTTAGTAGTGTTGTCACACTCTCTTTCTCTCCCTCATGCTCTGTGCGTCTCTCTCTCATGCTCTGTGTGTGTGTGTGTGTGTGTGTGTGTGTCTCTCTCTCCCTCCTGCTCTGTGCGTCTCCCTCTTTCTCTCTCTCCCTCCTGCTCTGTGCGTCTCTCTCTCTCTCTCTCCCATGCTCTGTGCTTCTCTCTCTCACTCTCACACACACACACACACACACACAGAAAAACACACACACACACACACACACACACACACACACACACACTCTCTCTCTCTCTCTCTCACGGACCACACTTTCTGCAAGCATAAAAAACTAGGTCAGATAATATAAACTCCTGAGGGGTTTTCTGTTTTGTCTCTTTAGGATTTCAGGGAAACTAATGGAGAGACTATTTTTGGGAGCCAAGCCCGCATCTCTGTGCTGTCTACTCCTCCCCTGCTTTCTCAGTAAATAATCACCGCTATATTTTATGAAGAGGAGAAGAGACACAGAGAAACACAGAGGCAAACCACGATTGTCAAAAGAAGCGCAGGAGAAATGCGTGGCTGTGTGTTGGTGCGTGTCTGTGAATATCTGATTTCCTTACCTCTGGTGTGTTCTTCTTGAACTCGCGGCTCAGGTCAATTAGTTTCTTCCTGGACTGTTCACTCTCGTCCTGTCTGTTGGCAAGCTGTGTGGCGGTGGCGTCTAGTTCTTTCTGCAACACAAACACACAACCCTTTTACTTGACTAAGAAGAAACCGGCACATTTTATCATACTCATATTGTCTTCCATTATCATCAGCACGACTGTCGCTCAGAACAACAAGACAGCAGACTCCTTGACCCATCTGGCGTGCGGCAGACTACCCATCCTGCTTCAGCTGAACTTGGCCAATATGTTGCAGCGGCAGAGGCAGAGAGCAGAACCACAAAACCAATGTCCCGCCAAGCAAAACCGTCTACAGCGGCAGCTTGATCTGCTACCAGCGCGAGCCGTTTCAGTGAGCCATTCAGCCTGTCAGTCAATCAGTTACCACTGTGTCGTGCACAACAGCTTCTGTAGCCATAAACTACTACTCCGCACACAGATCACAACAATTATTGACTGTCTGCACCAGACAACCTTCCTCCCCACAGAACGACAACAGCACAATTAAAAACAACAGCAGTGTTGTCAAGACTAAAGCAGGGCCTGCCTTTATCCACAACCATTTTGCATTGTTATTAATAGCTATTTATGGGACTTGTTCCAGATGATGGGCCCAGTGCTGACATTTACAAGACGTTCAGGCCTTGTAAAGATTGTATCTCTCTCTGCTGAGTGTGTGAGTGTTGCTGGATTATGTTTCTGTTGGATTCTTGCCTCCTGTCACGCTCACTTCTTCCCCCGCCTCATTTTTCCATACTCTCTACAGATCATTCACTCATTCAACCAGCAGTACCTTCGCCTCCGTTTAAATCTCTCTTCTTCCTTTACTCCGCCTCCCCTTTTTCTCCTGCCCCCTCCCATCCTTCCTCCTGTGAGGCCGCCCACCCCTGAGAGTGATTAAACGCTGCTGAAGGGCCGTTATGCTAACTAACACACTAATCATTTAATACACACATTACCACAGGGGCCCTTGTGGCTCAGTCTGCTGACAAGGTCCCAAAACACACTCGCAAACACATGCCCACCTCCCCACATCGCCCACACCCCCAACACACACAAGTATATACAACCCTCTAAAGAAATAGTGTGATCAAGTACTAATTAGGAGATATTTCCCCGATCAGCAACAACTTGAATTCCCTGACCAGCCTTGATCTCGTTTTATCCACAAACCGTAAAAAATAGAAAACAAATGTTGGTAGACTGTCCCCTGCAATGGATTTTACGCAGTAGCACAGGAAGAAAAAAAGAATACTGCTCACTTGCTCACATGCCATCTTGCTCTCGCTGCCCATGGAGCAGTTGATGTAGCAGCCTGTCTGCCCATGGCCATGGAGCAGCTGCACGATCTGTTAGTGAATCCGAGCGTGCGCAGAAGCCTGTGCAACGCTTGATGGAAGGAGGAACCTTATAATTTTTAATCATGTTAAATTAATTGTCAAAATGAATGCTCTAGTTCATGAACAGAGGTGTAATTATTATATTGGTGAAGATTAGCTACAGGAACAAGAATGTAAGGCCCAGTTGGTTGGAGATACTAACATCAAATTTGGCATATTCTACCGGTAATCACAATTTGATGTAGGAGGCCTTCAGGCTAATACGACTTAAATTAGGTAAAAATATGGAGTTACTGAAACACTTCAGTTTAAAGCCTGATCAGAAGTCAGAAAGCGTAGCCAGCAATCACAACAATTTTTGGTATATCCCAAAAGCGAAGAGATAATGGCGTTCAAGCTGTGCCATTAAACTAGGAATTAATTAAAAAAATATAGAGTACATAATCTAAATCACTACAGAAGTAAAACACCATGGGGTGGGTGGGTGTTTGTGTGTGTATCGCACCTCAGGACACAATTAAGTGCATCAACTTGAAGAATAGCATTTGGGAAAGTTAATTAAAACTAAATCTATTGAAATCAAAAGTTTGCATTATATTATCTGCACCATCTAGTGTAAAATCACTACTGCCTTTGAAACACTGGCTTATCTGCAGCTATGCGTTTATGGATACAGTATATAATAACAACAGTATTATACACTATTGTTTGTGTTCTAGTCTTCTTAATGACAGTACGAAATGTACAGCTCATGTTGTTGCTTAGTGAGTTGAAATAAATAACCTTGTAAACAACACCATGTTTAACATGGTGTCGTTTACAAGGTTTTGGGGATATGATATGCAAACTGCAGGTGAATGTGTTTACAACTAGTTTTTCCAAAAGTAAAAAAGAACAAAATTCACCACAATAATGATTTCATATTTAATGAAGGTGTTCTGTTTCAGAGTAAAACTGAAATAACGACAGTCCTCCATTAGGGGTCGGCTTTAAGAGTGGGGGGGGGGGGGG
>NC_048409.1:11412493-11427337 GCF_013103735.1 Etheostoma cragini
GGAATCACCAGACGCCTCCCAATACGATATCATCACGATACTTATGCCACGATACAATATTATTGCGATATTAAACATACTGCAATATATTCCCTTTTTTTCCAACTTCAAATGATGTCCCCAAAAGGAAACGTTGTCAACATCTGTTTTATCTAAAAAAGATACATTTCTCTGTACATCTGTTCACATCACTTCACTGTTATTGCTGCAAAATGAGATTGTCGAGCAGACAAACTGACCAACAAATATATAATAAAAGATTGATACTTGGCGCCTGTATTGCCACTGAAAATATCACAATACTATACTGTATGTTTTTCCCCCACTCCTATTTAGGAGGTCATGTGCCAATTCCCGACGCCCTTGATTCTGTCCAATCCCCTTCCAAAACCCTGCACATATCCCAATGTGTTACCAAATCCCCATTCCAAAAGAAATTCTCACTACTAAGCTAAATAAACCCATCACACATGAAAGAGGATTGATTCAATGCCAAGTGGGCAAGTAATTATGGGCATGGTCTCGGTTTAAAAAACATAAATAAAAAAAAGGACCCTCAGACTCAGTCAGGTTTTGACTAGGCAGCAAACTCTCTGCCCACATCAGCAGACACGGGTAGACTTTACACTCATCTTGCTGATAGAGCGTAACAGCCGAAAGTCCCTGCTGCGTTCCCTTATTCACACGCATCAAAGCTTACTGACCATTGGGGGGCCGATACTATTCCCATTCTAAACATATCAGCATGATAGGTTGTCATATTAGTGTACCTTAAGTGAAATACTGAACAAATATGTTTAGGGTTTTGCTCTAGTGAAGGCGGTTTTTGTAGAATGGGGGTTCTTGGTGGGGGTGGGAATCCCCAGACGCCTCCTGATACGACATCAAGGTACTTATGCCACGATTCGATATTACTGTGATTTTAAACACAATGCAATATTCTGCGATATTTTGCAATTTT
The DNA here is from genome assembly GCF_013103735.1 of Etheostoma cragini. Taxonomy (NCBI): domain Eukaryota; kingdom Metazoa; phylum Chordata; class Actinopteri; order Perciformes; family Percidae; genus Etheostoma; species Etheostoma cragini. The sequence goes on from NC_048409.1 coordinate 11,413,455, forward strand.
TTCATTATACCTTTTTTCTTCTAATTATTCCCAATTTCAAATGAAATCCCCTAAAGGAAACTTTGTCAACATCTGTTTTACATTTCTGTTTGTTCATATCACTTCAATGCTATTTCTGTAAAATGGGATTGTCAAGCTGACAAACTGACCAACACATATATAATAGAGTGATACTTGGCCTGTTTATTGATACAGTATTGCCACTAAAATATCGTGTTACTAAGCTGTATCATTTTTTGCCCTCACTCCTAGTAAATTAATCTCCTAATAAAATGGGACTGAATTTGGTCAGTTTACATATTACAAAAGGTGCGGCAGAGTCTTGTCCTTTTTCTCCTCATACCTTTGTTCTTAGTTTTGACCAACGATAAAATGACACATGCAATTTTTACAGTTTTCTGATAAAAGCAAAATTACAAAGTGTTTTTTACCTACGCAACATTTTAGCCAAAAGCACTGACTGTTTCCTCTGAAACTGGTTTCGGAACATTTACATAGGAAAAACAGATGCAACTTCCTCACAAGGTGATTTTCTCAAGCACATAACAATGTGAGGGAATGCAGTTGTACGATTATAACTGGTTAATATTTAGGCTACTCCAACATGGGATTGGAGAATGTTATTAGGAATAACCTGTTTGAATTCTTAGCAGGGAGGACTGTCAGTGCCCAATCGGTCCAGCTACCTGATCCTTGCTGCACCCACATGGCAGTTTGTATTACTGCCGGGACTAAAGATAGCTGATGGCTAGATTAATAAATGGCTAAATAGAAAGATGAAGACCTTTCATTTTTATCATGACTGAAAAGGTGACATCTGTCACTATCCATCAAAAGTCATGACAAGGAACACAAACTGCAAATCTGTGTGCAGACCGGGTAGCAAAAAGGATTAGCAGAGCCTTAAGGCCGCTTTATGGTTCTGCGGAGGCCCCACGCAGAGCTTTCGCTGTAGCCTACGTAAGTGACCTGATGTGCGCTGGTGTGTGCGCTGAGCCGGCATGTGTGTGTGTGTGTGTGTGTGTGTGTGTGTGTGTGTGTGTGTGTGTGTGTGTGTGTGTGTGACAGAGTGAGGGAGAAAGTGAGAGAGTGACGGCGATTAGGAATACCACCGACTCTAGAGTCATAGTGAGAGAAACAAAGTGTCTCCCCTGTGCTTTCTGACAACGGTGAGACATCTGTAGCAGGAAAAGTTAACCCTCTCCTGGATTTCATGTTGGAGAACCAGGAAACGAGTCGTTGGGAAACGCAGCGCTACCCAGCCTCGGCCGAGTGACGTGCGTTGCTGCGACGTGTAGTTACATTTTTCATGAGGTGCTCGTCAGGCTCCGGCGTAGGGTCCGCTGGAGACACAGAGGGGTCTGTGGGGGTACGCCGTCAATTCGACGCACAACCATAAAAAGGCTTTTAGTATGTTGTAATGGCAATATAAAATATTCAGAATCCAACTAAAAAATGCATATCAAACATCCCTTATTTGGTAGATAGACATGACCTAGCTATGTCGCTGTAATAACAAAATTTCCGACCGAGTGGCATGTGTAATTTCTTTTATTATTATTTTTTTTTTAAATGAAGCAGCATCCACTAGCAGTGAGTAATTTCAGCAATTCTGTTGGCTTCATCCAGCTCCGAACATTTGGAGGGGGATCCTGTAGGGGCTGCTCTACAGGGGCTCTGCCATCTGGCACACCACAGGGACTTTCTTTCTATCATGTTTGACATCAGTGATTGACATCATGCTAGTTTGATAAACCTCACAAATTAACATGTTTGACAAGGAGCCAAGACATGCAGAAACTAACTAAATCTAACACACTAATTAAGAGAGTCTGTATGTCACAATACATGACTAATGTAACACAAAGTTTAATTAATTGCAGAGGCAAAGTGCAAATACCAGCACTCGTGTTGGTGCTTCAACGTAATGCCTGCCGTGCACCACGGAGCACCAAAGCTCGGGCATGGGAAACCGTGTGTACTCTGCGCTTGGGCCTTTCGGCTCGGCCTCGGAGGTCAACACATTTGAGCTCTCCTTGGCCTGACTTTGAAATGTTTCACTTTTTAAATCTGAAAACCTGTTTGCATTTACTGGTTAATTAATTCATTTAACCATTTCCCATTAACTCCAGCACTATTTGTTAAATCTGGCTATGGCTGCACTGTCTAGTTTAGCAGAGGATGGAGTATGGTGTGTGCAGGGGAGCATTAAGTGGGCTGTAATGTCTGTGTGATTGCTGTAACAGCCCTGCTTGGCTTGGCTGGACTGGCCCACAGCAGCAGTCCCTGTCCTGGTTCATTTGGTCGTCTGGTCAGCTGTAAAGACGATTGGAACAGATTGCCAACACTCCCTAGAGAGACTTCAACACCGACTTGGCCAAGAAGCCTCCCGCACACTGCTCCATGCGCGTGTCCTCTCTCACATGAATGCACAGACAGGCCGCTGCAGTAACTTGGGGAGCCCAGTCTTTCCACATTCGTTTGAACTCCGTTTAAAAAGAGGAAGTCTGCTAACATGTTTGCCCAGTGAAATTTGGCGTGGTGAGCCATGTTCGCTGCTAAGAGGGGAGGTTGGGCCAAACGGAAATTACTATCTCTCCGTCCTACAACTGTGGTAATAATACTAATCGCTGATAACAGTCACGGGTAAACAAATCCTATTACCACTGGCCATCCGACCCAAGGTGTGTGTGTGTGTGTTCGTCTCTCCTAATGAAATTCCTTCCACTCATCTGCAGGCAGAGAGGCCTTCTATCTGACTAATTCGCTCTAATTACTCTAATGAGCCACAGGTGATGATACAGTGAGACTGATTAATTAAATGGGAGGCACCAATCAGGCATGTCTGATTATGCCAATCATATCGACTACTGACTAAATGAGATAACAGGAGACAGACGCACTTTAATTGAGGTATCAAAACTTCATGGAATTCCTTATGCCATCGCGCTCTGGCGATGCCGAGACAGATAGACCGGTGGAATGACAACACAGTTATTGTTATGTACACAGTATGAAGTCGATCTGCAGCTGCTGGGCCGGTGCCGCCACGGTGACCGCGAGTGCACGCAGAGGAGGGAATACCACACAAGGATTTGCTTCAGATCTCATTCTCTGCGGAATTATTGGGACTGTAACTGCTAGAAACGCTTTGTTTACACCGGGTCTGCAGTCACACATGCCAAGTAGTCTGCCACCACTCCTTTAGCCCAAACACAATGTAGGTTAACTGCTCCACATTCGGTGCATGTTTTACACATTAATCTAATGGAGTACCACTGCTGAAGTCATGCCAGGCATAGAAAGAGACAAAAATACATTCACTTCTTCTCAGTTAACACTAACACCATATTAGTCACAGTACGGGATAAGCCAATATTTTAAAGTTAAACCGTTGTGTGTGTGCCTTTTTACAGCCTGTGTACTTGGCAACATGACACACATAGATGTTTAAGAGATGAAGGTTTCTGTCCTGCCAGTGCAGTTGCTAATCTTTTCCTTTTATCTCTGAAACGTCTGAGGCTGTTATGTGGTTATGATAGTAAACAGTAAAAAGGAGTCTGGAAAGATGTCTTATCTGAAATCTACGAGGCCTACCTCTGAAACTCCCCCTCCATCTCCCCTCACAGCATTCCGTGTCCTATGCGGCTGACTGTTCTGTATGCCAAACCTACTGCGTGGGGGTAGAGTTGTGGGGTGGCAGCTCAGTCAGGAGCGACAGCCACACTTGCTGCTACAACGACTCGGTACATGATCACAGATCACAGGCACGCCCCCTCAAAACACAGCACAACAGCAGCACAGATAAGAGACTACAATCCTGGCTGCCTGTCTGCCTTCCTACCTTTGACATAGCAGGGTGCACAACTTTAAATGGGCCAGCAGACGCCGTTTTCACAAACCACACAGGCTTTGAAGACGCTAGTCATATCCTCCTGAATCTCTGTTTTTGCTTTTCCCCCCCCTCACCCATTGGAGTAAGAGCCACAAAGCTTTCTTAACTGGGAGCTTACAATAGTTTCACTATGACAACTGAGTTAGAAACACTTTGTGTGCTTGTGTTTCGGCAACTGTGTGTACATTTATGTTTGTGTGCAGAGCGGTTGGGGGCGGGGGTCAGCCTACCACTCTCCACACTCTAACAAGACGCTTGTGGTCCCAGAGCGTTTTGCTCCTTTTTTTGAACACAGATCCATATCTACCAACAGCACAGGAGCTGTCAAGACTCACCTCACTGACGCAAGCCCAGATCAAAAACAGGCTTTTTACACCGCAGCCTCGTTTGTATTGATCCATGTTTCTCTGCTGAGAGACTGGTTGTTGTTTTATCTCCCCAACATCCAAGCCTTAACTCTCCTGAAGCTTACTGAGAGCTAGTCATTATTTTGCCCGACCTACTGTCTGACAAGGGGCGTCAGAGGCCAGGCCTGAGCCTAAATACAAATATAATGAGACTTAGATAGTTTCTGGCGTGGAGGAAGTTCAGCTCACTTGGTCTCATTTTGCAGAGTTCGGATTTAGCTGGACGCCTGTGTCACAAAGGGTGAGTGGTGTGGAGGGTGCACTGGGAGGAGAGGGGCATGGCTATATGCTAGGGTGTAATGCATTGGTGAAAGGGCAAGATTTTTCATCCCTGCGTTTACAGGGTGGAACGGCTAGGATATTGAGATCTGAGATAGGATCAGAGGGTAGTGAGCTGCTTCAGCTACGATAAAGGCCACGCATTACAAACAGAGCAAAGATAGAGAGAGAACCAAAGAGAGAGAGAGAGTGGGAGAAAGTATCACACCTCTCATCCCTGAATTAATGCCTCCTTTCTGCCAGGAAGCCATTCTGTGCCGGTGAGAGGAGATTGGGGAGGGGATGAGTGCACAGATACGGACTAAAAAAAAATGGAGACTGCGATCATGGAGAGGGGCGATAGGGATTAATCAAGCCTGGAAGAAGAGTGGGGCTCTCCAGGCCCCGTAGCACATATACAAGCCTGGGTCCCAAGGACTCGGGCAAGCTATTGAAATTGCCGCCATTAGTTTATTTGACATCAGATGTGCATGCACGTAACTATGGGTGCGTGACGACAGGGTCACAGGTGCAGGCTAGCAATGTTGTAGACATCCACTCATCATCCACTCATAGGCGAGCTGGTCTTTCTGGCCTAGAAAGTCTGTGACCCTGGGCATTGCAGTAGTGTTACTCTATTTTAGTTGAGATTTGATCTGTTCTCAATTCGTTAGCCCATTTGATTTGTTGCAATTCACTTAGATTTCCATTAAAGAACTACAAACAGCTTCATGCTATTGGCACAAGTGACGGTACGGTGAATAAAAAGGTCGGCATCACTCTCATGTGCGTCTGGTACATTAAATCCCCGCTCTGCACCATGCCCTTTTTCACATTTTAATTTAGCATCGTCTATCTGCTGTGTCTAGTAATTTTTTAAGACGCCTGATGTTGACACATCAGCAGGAGTTGTGCCACAGCCTATAAAAGCAGCATGTTGAATTCTACGCGTTAATCAAACGCATGTATGAAAATGCCACATTAGGTTAGTTATATCTGGAGTCTTTAATGTGTCCAACACATGCTGTCACTATTTTCTTGCGTGGCCTATCTTTTTGACTGAGTTTGACACCCATGGTCTATAGGATCAACGTCAACAGAGCATGTCCTGGGGCTAAGTCTTACTCAGCCTTTATGAGTACGAGTTTTTCTGCTCTGCTTGCACGGCTTTTGAGTGGAAAAGGCCGAGAAACACAGTGAGAAAGAGAGAATGAGCATAGCTAATCCTTACAGTAATGACAGAACAATTAGCTTGCATTAGGCTATGTAATGGGTTGTAATTATATCATTTATTCTGTGTTGAGAGAATGTGATATAAAGCCTACAAAATGAAGAAGAGGAATTGAGCTCAGTGGGAAGTATGATGGAGCATGTGTAAGAGCTCAGGCTCTTTCTATTGATTGATACAAACATCAAACGAACCACTAGAGTAATGGGAGGAGTGAAGGACAGCTAAAAGCTATTTGGAGCCTCCACTGCATAAAAGACTTGACCTGTTCCACACAGCCTACATATCAAAACCATCAAACAGCAATCAATAGACCAAAGCGGTCAACTCAACACACCGTCACCCAACTAAAACATCAAACCCCCGGCCCAAGCGTCAGATGATAGGCTACACTCAGCTTATCCATTACCATCAGATAAAGAGGAGATAAAACACAGAGCCCTAATCCTTTCATGTGTCGTGACAGCCACAGCAGCCTCCAAGGCATTCCTTCAGTCTGGCTCTCAAATAGTTTTATGGCGGAAGGCAGCCATTCAGTCAGCCAGCCAGGGCTGTTCTGGTCTGTTTGTCTTATTTCACAGTTTACACGCTGTTTTATAGGTAGTTATTATGGTCACCATGGTGATGCCATACGTTTTTATGGTCTTTTGGTCTGAGGGCAGAGAGTGTAATAAACGAGAAAAAAAAACACACACACATGAAAACAACATGCTCCTGCTGTGGAAAGGTCTCCTTTCCCTCCCTTCCTCCCTCACTCTTTATCAGTCTCACCAAATACCTATCTCCCTACTTTCTGCTTCATGTGAAACATGGATAGGCTAACGTACAATTGTCCTCTCTCATTCCACATCTGGAGCTGATCAGAGGGCCTCCTGGAAGTTGAGGCCTCTGGGCCTATTAATAACCATACCGCTGAACTCAGGGTCAAACAGCAGTCAGCGGATGAGCCTGTGTCTACTAAACACATATTCCCTTCCCCCATCCTCAAGAGGATAACTCTCACTTTTAAAAAAGGAGACAGCAGTCTACAGAGTTTAGCAATGTACCAAGTGGTATGCTCTTCAGTTGGGGGCATACACCATACAGAGACTCCTCCAACCCAAGCAAATTATTCACAAATAAGACTCGCACTTGGTCATCCTTTAAAAACAAAACAAAATACACAAGCATAGCAAACCAGCCTGGGCTAATTGTGAGATTTTTTCCCCCTTCTGGAGTTGTTTTTTTCTTCTTCTTTGTCTTCTTTCCACATGCAAACAAGTTCAAGTTCAAGGAGGCTAGACCTGTTCAAGGCTAGCCAGATGGTAAAGCCATCATCTGTTAGCTCCAACGGTTAGACCAGTCAGACAGCCCAGGTCAATCTGAGGTCTCCAGGGTCAAACCACCTCTGAACCCCGGCTCCAGTCTGACAGCTGCTCGGGTCAAATGCCAGGGAGAGGTGAAGGCATCGTCTGAGGACCTCCAATGAATTTAACAGATATAGGACTGTCTCATTTGTAGAGAATTTCCCATGTTTTGGCACACACACACACACACACACACACACACACACACACACACACACACACACACACACACACACACACACACACACACACACACACACACACACACACACACACACACACACACACACACACACACACACACACACACACACACACACACACACACACACATCCTAGTTTTCTTAATCTTGCATTAGGCAAAGCCTGTGCAGTAATAATGGCATAGTGCTAATAGTTAAAAATTGTAATCTGATTCCAACAAAAAATTAAATTTGTATTTCAAGCCACACAACAATTTTGGAAATAAAACATAAGCGGTCAGTGTGGACACTTCCTCCACACACCACCTCCAATACTGGCTAAAACACTAGGATTGGGACGTACTGGAGTTTATACACCGATCCAATACCCTGTTTAAAAAATAAAAAAACCTAAAGAAAATCTACGTTAAAGTAGTTTATTTGTGTTCTTTTTCCTGGTATTACTGACTGAAAAAAAAAACAACTTCTGTGGCGTTCATTGTTTGTGTTTCTTCATGTTTCACAAAGAGTTTAACCTGAGCCAGACCGACAACAAAGATAGAAATAATATCACACCCATACAAGGATAGTAGTACACAGTTGTTAAAACGTAATAAAATATGACACACCGATATCGGATCAGTACTCGTATCGGCCGATACGCAAGGATCAGGTATCAGAATCGGGAAGCAAAAAAAGGGTATCTGATCATCTGTAACTGAATGCAGAGAACAATTTGCTAAGCATAAACCACCCCCATCCAACACACATGCACCTGTGAATACAGGGTAGTTGAATCATCATAATTGGTGGTAGTTTTCTGCTGAGCCCAGCCAGCAGTCTGTGTTATTTTTAGAGGGCTGACACAGAAGCAAGCCGTCCATTTACTCTGTGAGCTGGCAGCAGGACCATCACAGCTCTGGTTGCTTTCAAACTACCAAAATGGGAATGAGCTCAACATAAACACTGCAAAGGTGTGGACTCTTACAGAAACAAAATTAGCTCAGATTCAGAGCCATTGCAATTCCATGACTTTGACATTAGGCTCCTTATACACAAGGTGGTGTATGTATGATATTGCCAAATCCACACACATTAAACAAGCAAACATCTCATTTTATTATAGCTGTGACGCTACATGCATACAACTACAGAGGAGAAAGAGAACTACTTTATGAACACAGTGAGCCAACGGGACGAATGTGATCACACCGTCAACCGAGCATTAGTCCAATAGCATGTGGAAGTTTGTTCCATCCCTTGTTTTAAAGCTAAGTGAGGGGATTTACAATAAACAGCTCGCCTTTGCGTTTTTCACACGAAACCCTAATTTGTAGAACAATAAAAATTCCTGTGGTGGAAAATCACAAACTCCTGGATGGACTAAACACGAGACAAAGCAAGTGAAAATAGAGAGAGTAACAGAATTTGGAGAGAGAAGTGAGGCTTAAGGTAGAAGGGTGTTCCCCTCTGATGTGACTGATGGCCGGCTATGGATCTAGCAACTGAAGCCATGATTGACATTAAAATTACACAGAGTGAGCTATTACCAGATAGCAGGCCATATCATAATTCAATCCCATCACCATCAAAGTGCACCAATATCATAATTCAATGCCAGAACCCATTAGCCTCCAGCACACCAATATCATAATTCAATCCTGAGGCCATCAGCCCTTGCCAATATCATAATTCAATACTTAGACCATTAGGACACACCAATAGGCTTATTGGAATCCAATACCTATGGCCAATGATCTAACAGGACACTGATACTGGAGTCATGGGTTGACATGGGATGAGGTCTGTGCACATCAGGCCTTATTTAGACCCAGCTTCCTTGATAACAGTGGGATAAACAACACTAAAATTAGGTAGGGCAAGTGGTTCACCAATAGCTTGGCTACGCCAGACGCTGGAAGCCACAGAGTGTTTGCTTCAGAAATACATTTTGACAAAATGAAACTCCGCATTAGCTTCAAATTCAGCAGTGAGCTCAGCCAAACTCGTCAAAACCGTTTCAAACACTAGCCCTCAGTGTGCGACCGTCTGCAGTTGGTCTAAATTATCACATTGTGGTACCTTGTGGAAACGGGACTCCATTTCGTTTTCTGGTCTATTGCATCTGTTTATATATCCATGTTAACATCTTGTTTAGCCCCTCAAAAATCCTGCAAATCTCATCCAGACTCGGCTTGCTGGGTCATCAGAAATCTGCACCCCAACCAATCAAATGGTTTTTAACAGCTCATATTTCCTCGGCTGCTTTAAGTCAATTTTTGACCAGAGTTGTCATTATTGTAAGTTATTCTCACCACACATTTCTTAGGTTTCCTCACTTAACTCTAACCCTGATGTAGAGTGTAAAATGACTCTAGACAATGGGAAAAAATTACAGGAAAGAATGATGTATTACCGAAGAAATTTAAGAAATTACTCGAATGACAGAACATTTAATCAGCAACTATTTTGAAAATTGATTAACTCCTTGAAGCAGCGGGCCCGGGTTTGACTCCGACCTGCGGCTTTTTGCTGCATGTCATGCCCCTCTCTCTCCCCTTTCATATCTTCAACTGTCCTGTCAAATAAAAGGCCTCAAAATATGCTGAACCGTCGTTGGGTTCCAGGCATCTCCTCAGTCGTGAGGATTTTCTACATTTTATGTCAATGTAAACTCAATATCTGTCGGTATTTGACTGTTGGTCGGACAACAAAAGCAATCCATAGATGTCATCATTGAACAATTATTCAATTAGTGGGAAATCAATCAGCAGAGTAATCAATAAAACAAAATCTTCAGCTGCAGCTCTAAAATAATCGTTCGCTGCAGACCTACTTTATTACAACGTGACCAATGGAGTGAATTAGTTGTAGGTCACATACCAACAGGTATTGACTATCTTAAAAAGCTGGCATTTTGATTAAGATCACCTTAATGAAGGTGAGACAGGATAGCTATAAATATGTGGTAGACAAAAAGAAGCAAGACTACAAAAGAGTGCCAGTGGGTGTTGTTGTTGCACATATGAGATTGGATCTAAGCCCACTGCTGGTCTTCACCTTCTTACTTTTACAGTCAACTATAGACAACAGACATTTTGTTTTACTTGGAAATGCAAGATTTGAGCTTACTGAAAATTGCAGGCTTAAAATTACGAGATGAACAACAGACTCTACAAGATTACATTGGCCTTGAGGGCATGGCTTCGAGTGTATGCTTGATTTTTACATTAAGTGGGCATCATAGTCAAACTCACAAGTGGAAATAGCCAGTATACTCCAACGTGAGCCCTTAGAGAAGTGCCCAGTCACTGAAGCCCAAGCTCTCTCTGCTGGAATACAGAGCAGCAGAATAATGGATGCTTCTGTCATGAGATACAGTGAAACTCTATGATGCTGGAGGTGAGAGAGACTCCAAGTGGGTCTGTAAATAATGCCTGCCACTTGAAAATAGGTCTGTGGAAACTGCCCCCTGCGCTCTTGTTGCTGGCTGTTTGGTGGAAGTTTTGTCTGTGAAGGTATTTACGTGTATTGTGGGGATTAAGAGACACTAAATGTAAATTTTTGTTAAAGTTTTTACAAATATAACCACACTGTGATGCTTTTTGAGGGTGGCAGGAGCTCAATCCGTAGGGAGGTTGGGTTGGGAACCGGAAGGTTGCTGGTTCGGTTCAAGTCCCCGTACGGACTGGTAGCTGGAGATATTGCCAGTTCCCCTCATGGGCAGTGTCAAGGTGCTCTTGAGCAAGGCACCGAACCCCTCCTGAACCGCTGAGGGCGCCTGTAAAGCAGTCGCAGCCCAATCACTCTGATATCTCAACATTAGTGCATGTATAGGACCTGAGCATGTGTGTGTATTTCAGGCTTGTGTGTAATAACAGAGCGTTAAGTGTAATTTTTGAAAGGGGATTAATAAAGAGCATCAATTATGAATTATAAATTACATTTTGGACTACAAGAAAACAAGTTACTGATCCTAGTTAAGGATACAGTACACACTGCTGCCAGTCACAAGTTTGAAGTCAGCACAGTTGACACAAATTAATACAATTTTATTAAGTTATTGAGGATACCAAGACATCAAATATATTTTTTACATAAATATCGGCTGGGGAATAACTTGTGTACTGAAACCAAAAAGTCTGTCAGTATGTTTCAGAGTAGCAGGAAAGTTACAAAGTAAAACTGCACAAAGATAGATGAGAGTGGTAAAAATACTCCAACAGCAGGCCCCTCTAATATATTGTGATGTCAACAATCGGTCTGTGAAGGAATGCTGCAACAGAAGTTGTCTTATAATAAATAGATGAAATATGTTGTGGTGATTCATTTCAAAGTGTAAGAACACATGAAAGTCACTGTAGCAAAAAGTAATTCTACAGTCTTTAAGGTGTCCAGAGGCCCAGTTTTCCTTCAGGCATATCTCATTATATAATCTCTGCTTGTTTTAAAAATGTTTAATTTATGAATGAACAAAATAAAATGAAATAAATGACGACCGGGATTATAAGGCATTTCTATTCTGCACAAGAGGGGAAACAGTAGGATTGGACGATATGGAAAAAAATCTTTTTGACCAAATAACTCAATATCGATACCGCGGTGTGGTGTTGACACTTGGGGCTTTCACAAAATATTTACACAATGAGAGTTTTGATAAATAATAATCGGTAATGTGGATATAATGACTAAGTGGGTAAAGGCAAACAATAGAACAGTTACAACAGTCTGGTTATCACAGAAAATGACATCACTTTACAGTAATGCAGCCTTTAAAACCAGGAAGAGACAATTTATGCCATATTACGATATCCAAAATCTAAGGAGATATCTACTCTCATATAGCGATATTGATATAATATTGATATATTGCCCAGTTCTAGGACAAAGTTATTAGTTATTATATATAACAATATTTGCATATGGTATTAACATTAAGACCATCTTAACCACAAGCGGGTCAACTGAAACGCAGCCACGTTAAATGTTTTAGTGTCGCTGAATCTAAAATTACACATTGTGGAAACAAAAACACATCTATGTGATATTTTTATCCTAAGCAGAGACTTCCACACCTTCATGTTTTATAAAGAAACATCTCAGTTCGTCAAACACTCTGCTTAAAGCCTGCATTAAGAGCTGCTGAGTCCATCTGTTTGGGTACCCCTATTTTTAGACTTCTGTTAAGTGTTTTTAATCTGGTGTTCAAACATCAGATGACATGGGTCAAAATTCATTTTGCAAAGGAGGAAAAATTGTTTCAATAAATCTTCTGGTATTGACTCAGAGTGAAATGTAGTTATCGTGTTTAATTTAATGTCATTATTTTATTTATTTATGTATTTTTGAAATCGGATAATCTGAGTCTAGTTTAGACACCCCTCGAAGCTTGGGTAGGGTGAAAAAAAGTAAGCCAGACTACGACGTACAATACTCGTTGAGCAGTTGGGGAGAATGGGCCTCCGGTAAGAATGAGCCACTGATAAGGTGATAAAAGAGAAGGGTTTTTTTCCCCCAAAGCTGCAAATTCTAAAAGCTGCGAGTCGTATGGAGTGTGACGTTCACAAGCACACACTAGAACGTCTTAGAAAGTAGGGTGACATAGCCCTGACCAAAGTAGACCGAGGGGGGGCAGACCAAGGACCTGACATGCACTCGTCCCTCACTCTGACTCATGCTTAGGCGCTCACCACCGACCAACACACAGTGAAACCTCAGTCCCAATGCCAGGTTTTGTCACTGGGCAGAGAAGCGGTTGGCTACAGTAAAAGCATGACGTGATGCCCCTTCCTCTATGCTCCCCCTGCCTGTGCAGCAACAGAGGGGTAAAAATATCCCACCAGTGAGTTCAGACAACCAGCTCATAAATTAACACTAAAAACTCCAGCAGACAACAGTGGGCCAGTCGCTGAGAGACTGAAACCACTCAGGTGGCCACTGATCATAGATCTGGGATCAGCTTACAAAACCCTTTCCTAAATTTACCCGTGAGGAGGTGGTGAATAAGAACAGGCTCTAGATCAGTTTTCACCTAAGTCACTGTTTAGCTGTATGCTAACATGGAGAGCTATTTTCCAAAATGGCTCTAGGGTCTTTGTTCCAGGAAATGTTATGAGGTGAGATGTAGGCTATTAGGCCTAAATTGGGAATTGTGTATAGCAGAAAGGTCTGTTCTTAATTTTCAGAGTTTACGTAAAAAATATAAAGTATAGGTTTAGCTTCAGCTATTTGCTCATATCTTATTAAGGCTTGCATGTAATAAAGCGCAATCTCTCAAGTAGAAACACAATGTTCCAGCAAACTGCTTGACTGGGTCAAAAAAAGAAGAAGAAAAAAAAAAAAGAGGGAAAAACAACAGGACAGAAGAGTGATGATCTCCTCTGAAGAAACTCAACTCTGTAATGGACGGACAGGGATTACAGACGTTAAAACCTCCTCCATCTGTAATTCACTGTCACCCTGCCATCATCTCTGAATCACTGATCCATTTTGCAAGTGTGCGAGACCTTGCTAAAAGCATCACTGTTGCACCCATTTGTGTTTGTAGTGGTGGTGGGGGGGGGGGGG
>NC_048409.1:11427347-11451223 GCF_013103735.1 Etheostoma cragini
AAAGCATGCAGAAAAGACAAGTTAACAGCTTGCTGTGCCGTTTCAAAGCACTCTCTGTCCTGTAACAACCACCTAGCTAGTTTCTCACGCAGGGAATGGGACACACTGATCAAATAGGATTTTAATGAACATCAGCAGTTGGAGCCTGAGGAGTAGACGCTATGATGGCTTAAAGCTACCGACATCTAGGTTGGGTTGGATTTTCATCATCAAACGAAAAAAGAAAAACATTCTTTTGCTGGTGTCTCGCTAACAGAAAAAACACACTGTGAATCTACGGTGTCCATTCAATCCCAAGGAAGAAGCAAATGAGAAAGCAATTGCTGACAAGGCCAAGTGTAGACCCTGATCATGTCATACCAACCCCGCATTACACTCAGAAAACAGATAAGAAAAACAGGTTCTTCTCTAAAGGCTTTCCTCTAGGAGCCTCTTGATGGGAGGGAGAGTAAATAAGATGTCATCAATAATAGACAGTGGATGTTCTGAGCAGTTCTGCAGACACACATGGACAGACACACACACACACACACACACACAAGCTCCGACTGATTCCTATCCTGCAGACAGGCCTGCCAACCGCCAGGCTTTTTGCACACGCTCAGATTCACCGTCCTGACTAATCGCTTGTGATAGGGGCCTTTGCCATAATTACCCAGGGTCTTATCACAAACTTATGCGATGCATTTTTCATGTCCTGGCTGCTGGCAGTGCCTTTACTGTCCGTGCTGGCAGTCAATCTACGAAAAAGACCGATCTCAGACAAAAATCTCACACCACACACACACACGCACAAACAAGTTCAGATGGGGCGAAATGGGTGAAAGCCGGGTGAAGGGCCAGAGAAGAGAGAGAGAGGAAAAAAAATGTAAAGGAGGGGAGGGGGAGGTGAGGAAGATTGGATGAGGGGGGCTGGCAGGAAGGGGGTGGGAGATAGATAGTGAGCAAAGAAAAGAGAAAGCAGTCTCAATTTTTTTACATAATGCATGAACAAGGGGGCACGAGTAGGAGGACCAAACAGGATCAAATAAATAGGAGAAGTGAAGCCTTGATGATGTGGCATAAGTGCAACACAAAGCCCGCTGGGAAGACTTGTTCACTGTCCTTTTGTCTACCCAGTCATAGGGGCATCATGACCTAAATAAAAGTTTAAATCCCAAGCCTGCGCGAGGTACAAAATTATGTATGAACAATTGGGCTAGCCTACATAATGCAATCTTATGTTAATGACGACGGCGACCGAGCTACTAATATTCATAAATTGTGATTTGAAATTCAGCAATGCACGTTAAATGCCACGGGAAAACACAACAGTGCCATTGTCTACATGTCTTGTGATAGGTCAAACACGCTCTAATATACACTAGCTATATTCATACACTGGACAGGCCCAATATCTTTCTCATATCCGTCACTGTGGCTCTTCTCCGTGCACGCCGAAATTAGTGGCGTGCGTGAGGCTGGGGCATTTCTGGAGTTCATCATAATCAACAAGGTCACGATCTTTCATATTTCTACTATCATCCTATGTCATTGCATCGTGTCAACAAACACTGTCCCGTCCACTTCCACAGACGTGGCAATGTCTGTAAAAAAAAAAAAAAACTCAGTGTATAATTGCCGTCAGGGGAAACCGAGAAGAAAAACGGCCAAGTTGATCAACCATAATTACGGAGACGACTTAAATATAAACTGCTTCAAACCCGTTAGCCGACAACATTGCTAATGTTTTCATTCGCATTCAACAAAACTTACCAATTTGACAGTTAAAAGCAGAAAAAAAACCCAAGCAAAGCGGTGTTGTGTGTCTGAGCTGCCCGTCTCAACGTTCGGTGTCACCACAGCGCCACCGTATAATGAGTCGCACTTATTTTTCCCCCAAATTATCCAACCTTACAGCGGCTAAGCGTCGGGCTAACTACGGCTATTTGCTCTAGTAAAAGTTGAAGAACACGCAATAAAGATAGCTAGCCGAAAGCTTTTCGTCAAAGCCCTGCCGTTCTGTTTTTATTTCGGCGCTTCCCCGCGGCGTCGCCCCGGCTTGCCCAGTTGCAGTGTCCGATCGATGTTGAATTGAACAAAGAGGATCAATTTCTGATCAGCGAGAGAGCCACTTTCATCAATGTGAGGAAGAGGTCTTGAATTCTCTTCCGAAACACCTACGAAACGACCGCGGTAAAAACACAAAACCCAGCGACGGAAAGAGACGAGACAGCCGAAGCGAATAGAGGACAGGCGATTTAAACGGAGGTTAAACTGACCTGTAGTTGTTGTAAGTCAAAGCGCTTCCAATATTGAAACATCGATCCTGCATTGGCCGCCATCTTGAGACATATTGAGACAGGAATGAGATGCTGATAGAGAGCGCGGGGGTTGGAGTTCAGTGGAAAGGACCGGGCGGCCGGAACACCCGGACCGGATCAGCGCCTCGACTCACCCGGGGAACAGCTCCTGTGCGGAATGGAGTCCGCTCACAAGAGTGTTGCCTTAATAACGCCATTATAATTGCTTAAATAGCTTTTTTTTTATCAACATTCAGATATTACAGGTAAATAACTGAGCTGGCAACAAATTTCTCTTCGTTATTACCTTAAAATACACAAAATTGTGAACGCCAGATCAGTCAATGTTTGATGTAGTTTGTGTGATCAATAGCCTATGTTTTATGGAAAGAAAATTTCATACAAAATAATGCCAGGAGGCTACTTGGAAGCCATATCTAAAAAAAATTAAAAAAAATGAAAAAGCATTCAGGAGGATTGTTTTCTCTGAGCCATGTGGAGCTGTGTAAGATCATTTAGACCAACATGTATGTATTACCCCAATCACACCAATGATCATTGATTGTCATTACTCCGCCAAAATGAAATATACGCAATTGTTAGTTAGTGATTTTTTTGTTTCCATTCAGCTACTTGGATTTTAGATAAAAACAAATGCACATTTTTTAAACTGATAATTTACACTAGTACAATTGCATACATTTAACAAAAAAAGTACATTAAATGTATGAACACTATAGCCTATGTTTATATTTTGTAGTTGTTTGAGGGATCCCAGTGAATGGCTTTTGTACTGTTCCATTATGGACGTGTCTAAAGGACAATTGTAATAAAAGGTCAAATAGAAATCAAATGTAATGAATTAGCACTGTTGAAGTAGAATCCATGCTAAAATTATTTGTCTAAATTGTTAAAACAAAACATTCAATTATAATGAAATACTATCATGAAAATCAACAATACACACACACACTTATCTATGTATATATATATATATATATATATATATATATATATATATCTCCATATTATTATTATTTTTTTTTAAACATGGTGGATCTATACAAACTCAGCATATGCAACAAAGCAGGCTGCTGACAACCTGCTGAACTTGGCCATTTAAAAATGGGTAAAAGATGGAGTGGACTTCCACCTGGCACACGCTATTTCCAGGTTCAAGATCTTCTCATTTTACTATATGTGAATAAGTAAGCCAGCCTGATGTTCTACTTTAGGGCATTCCTTAGGGCAGCCCAGTGGTTAGAGTGTCAGAATGATACATAGTATCTGCTGTTAAAGTGACCTTGAGGTACACACTGAACCCTGGCTGCTCCTGAGGCGTCAGTCCTGCTGACCATGTCCTCTGAGCCCCTTCAGCTTGTGGATATGCAAAGACTGTCTAATTACACTGTATGTATGAATGGAGTGCCCTAAATTCCTGCGTCAAACTGTGCCGATTGTTCACCTTAAAACCCACCACGCCTCAGCTTCAGCCTTCAATTGCTCTGCAAAGCGGAGCCGAGCTGCTCAGGTTTATCAAAGCAACACATCTGTTTTACACGTTGTTTTCATTTTTAGCATTTTGCGGGTTCCCAAATGTGACTTGTCGAGTTTATCGTGAGGCCTTGGCTGTGTGGAAAATCAACGCCTGCGTTCACACGTTTTACTTCAACGCTCAGAGGCTCCATCTTTTAAAATAAATATTTTCATGTTTTATTTTTTTCCCCTAATCATTTTAATTTCTTCACAGCCATTGCACTTTAATTGCATTCACTAAAAATAACACAAGAATTTGCCATAGATAATAACAGCTCTTACACTTCACTTGTGTGGATACAAAGGTGGGTATTTTTGTGTTTTGAATTAGCTCAACTTTCAGGTCATTACTTGATTTGATTGGAAGCTATTTGTGTCTCCTCCAACATTATGAATGGTACTCAGTGCTCAACTAATAGCCTCAATAGCTTTAGCAATTTAGCAATAGCCTTATTTTATTAGTTTTTATTTAGTTTGCCTTTGACACTCAGTCACATGCAAATAGGAACAACTGCTTGCTATGAAAAATGTCACACAGCAGCATAATGTGTGCCAATTTCTGTATCAGGTCTGCACTATGAAATACATAATGAATGCCTTTTAGACTAAATACTGCATATGAACCAATGAATCCTGTTTAATCCTCTCATTTCTTTCCCTTTCCGCCATGTTAATCAGTGTTTCCTTGGCTTGGCCTGCAGGACCTGTGATGCTACCTATCATTAAGCCAAACCAGAAATACAGGTCTGAGATAATCCCTACAGGCTTAGAAGCTTTGCAGTGTGTCCATTATGATGTGTTTGTAGAGTTTTCTCCTACTAACACACAAAAACATTCCCAAAACTAAAAGGAAGATGCTATAATTTTATGGCACTGATATTACTATGAAATTAAAAGTATTCATTAATATCTTATCAATAAATAGTACAATCTGATGGTAACTCCAAAATGCATGGTATTTGTTGAGACATGTTTCACATTTATTTAACAATGCTGACTTTGAACTTCATAGATAACACAATGATAAATGTTTTAAATACTGTTCGGTGATACAGTTACTTTTTTTTTGTTTTGTAGTTATGTTAGTTATTGTGTCATACACACGACACCGAAAAACACAGTTGAAGTGGTGAAACATGAGTAAAACCTCTTCCATGTAACATTACACTGCAAACAAGTCCAAATATTTCCTTTCTAAAATCCCTAAACAGGTTTTTACAATTGTCCATCCAAAAGAAATCGTCACTAATGACGAACATTTTGGTAAAAGAAATGCAACGCTTAAATTATGATAAAATGAACAATAATAAAATGGACTTCATCTTCAATTTTTGCATAAAACACATAAGATACTACACAGTTTCTCATCAGGGAGACAATTAAACATGTCTGTTTCTATAGCTAATGAATGTAAGATCTTTGATTTTTTACTTAAATTCTGCTTCAAGGAAGGCTATCAATGCTTTTTGTATGTAGCCCTTTTACTGTGTTTTAATGCAAAATTGTATCTAGTAAAGTAATGATTTCATTTTGTAAATGTATCTTAATGCAAACTTTGTTCTAAACATTACAAATCAGTTGATTTTGTACTGCAGGCGTTGTTCTCAAACTCTCCGAATTTCAGCACACAGTATCTCTGCCAATTTGACTGAAGCTTCACTCGAATCTGGATTACTTTGAAGCAGTCGGAGGTACACAGTGTAAGTCGGAACAAGTAAGAGTCGGAGTTATCAATCCACCTACAAATTATCATGTTCCTGCTACTGAGGCTCATGGCGTCTGGCATTTAATGACTTGAGGGTTTTTTCCCCCCTCACTTGTCTTTTTACTACACCCTATGTTAAAATTAGAGAGAAGGGAAAAAACACAGCGTAAATTATTCTTGACTATTGGATAGCATACAGAACATGTTGGGGCCCACAGATGTAGCCTCTAAAAAGACTCATCAGGTCATGTACATTTGGTCAAAGTTTAAACATGGAGAAATGAACACACATTCTTTGGGTCAGGGCCATTATACAACTATAGATATTACGCCCCAAAATATAGCTACAGGGTAGAAAATAAAACAGCCATTCTGTTCTCTAGCTTTCCCACTTTTCTGAGTTTGTGTCCCTTGTCCTGCTGCTCATTGACTCTGCCTGTAAGGTGCTTTTAGCTGGCCTTGTGTGGCCGGCTTAGAGATAGATGCGAGGCCCTTGGGAGCTGCAGGCAGAGAGCAACACTGATCATGTCAGACAGGCTGGGGAGGCTGCATAAGATCATCATCAGCCAGCAGTGGAGTGAATCGCCGCAGTGGCACTTTCACACAACCTCTGACCTCTGGGGTAACCTCTGGGGTCATGATCAAGGTCAGGGGTCGGCGAGGGCCTCCGCGATCAGGGAGCTCGCAGGCCCCTCCTGCCGTTACCTCCTCTTTCTTTCTTCACGTTCTTCAGGGTTTTTTTCTGCTCTTTTCTCTCTTGCTCTCTCTCTCTCTCCTTCCCTCATATTCTATCTGTTTGTCTATCGCTCACACTCTCTTCCACTGGCCGGGACCAATTGAGACATCCCATCCCCTGGGAGTGCAAAAAGGAAAGCAAGAGAAAATCAATAGGGAAGATGAGTGAAGACCTGGGGGTCCCATCAACAACTGAATGC
This sequence comes from Etheostoma cragini, assembly GCF_013103735.1. Lineage (NCBI taxonomy): Eukaryota > Metazoa > Chordata > Actinopteri > Perciformes > Percidae > Etheostoma > Etheostoma cragini. Next base: position 11,433,806 of record NC_048409.1, read on the forward strand.
TTCTCTCTGTGCTGGTATGACACACACACACACACACACACACACACACACACAGATACACAGTGTTACTTCTGACAAACAGGAATGTTGCAGAAAACACGGGATTGGAAAATATACAAAGCTAGAGAAAGACTTCTGTCTGCAAAATGTGTGTGTGTGTGTGTGTGTGTGTGTGGGGGGGGGGGGGGGGGGGGGGGGGGGGGGGGGGGGGGGGGGGGGGGGGGGGGGGGGGGGGGGGTTGCCCTTTAATAACACTAATCATTACCTAATTCTCATAAGAGTATTAACACTGTCCATAAAAAATGACCTGGGCACTGATCTGTTTTGCTGAGATTCAAGGTATGCAACAGCAAATAAAAGAGATTGATGACAAAAAAAAGTTTTCATAGCATGAAAGAAAAACTGACTAAAATAAACGCCAAGCTTTGGGTATTACTTTGACTGTAATATAAGCTGAACATAATGTCAGCATATTACCAATCAGTGCAACTTCAATTTCTTTTTATTTCTCCAATTTCTCCACCTAAAAAAGGATTCAAATGAACAAAACTGAACTGAAAGAAGACAAACAAAACTCATTCCTACGTGTCATTTCCTGACCTCAACCACCTTTGCTATTTCAGAGGAAATACATACATGTGTTAATAATGTTTGGGCCTTTCCATGTCTCCATAACTTATAAGATTGCTGAGTTTCTTCCCAACACGAGATAACCCCAGGCAGGACATTAAATGATCGGCTGGAAATAGAACTGTTCAGATGAAAGGGAGGATAAATAATGCAGAAAGAACACAAAACCTCTTATGGGGATAACTAGACACACACACACATGCACGCACGCACTTACACAAACACACAATGAGATCCTCCATGGTGAAGAAAAGTGAATGGATAACAGGAAGGAGGAGGACCCAGTGGAGACACACATGCTTCTTGCTTCATCTCCTCCCACTCCTCCTTGTCTGCCATTTTTTTCCACTCACACTCAGACTTCATGACATCCTCTGTCTGCGGGGAGGCATAATGTTGTCCCAGTCACGCTGTGTTTTTCCTGGCCACCAGAGATCAGACACAACACAGTGCAGGATTTCCAACTCCGCCGCCTTATCATTTTTTCATTATTTTTTGATCAGAATGCACTCACATAACGACGATCTGGATCGTTGATCCTTTATCACAGAGAATAGTGTGTCACTATCTGAGATTTGGTTTTCATTCCTGTATTTGTTGAGGTTAGATCACCAAATAAAAACGGTGAGACATTTAAGATTTTTGGTTAGAGGGTGTCGCCATGCTGGCTCATGTAAAACATTCAGGACAAACCTTTCCAAAGCCTCACTGCTGCTCGCCTGATTTCCAGATTAAATGTTTATTCATTGGTCAAATTAAACATGCATGTTTTGAGAAAAAGCCCCGTGTCCCTACACAACACTGGCTGCACGGGACACTTCCCAGGGGGGCTTTGTGCTTGTATAGGGAGACACCTAGTGGTGAGCGACGTGTAGCGTTTATGTAGGGCGAATTGGAAGCTTGAGGGTGCTCCTATACACTTTTTATCTTGACAAGTAGAAATAGATTTCATTAGTCAACCCATTAAATCTAAAGGGATTATTTGCAAATTAAGGTAATATGAGTTTATTGGCTATAACTCTAAATTAGGCTCCAGTTTGGCCAATTCTCCAAACCCTATTGTCTTCTACATTGACTCCAAGCCTCAGTCTTAAAATAATGTTCCTTTATAAACAGAATAACGTACAAGTTAAATTAAAATATGCCTTTAGGTTTACAAAATGACCTCTGCTTACTTCATCAGCAGGGCACCGCGCCCTGGGCCAAAGTGTTTACCCAACTTAAAAGTGCCTGGGAGGCCAACCGACCGTCAGCAGGCCGCACAAAAGCCCCATTCACCGGTAACAGGAACCCTGACCAACGCTGCCACGTCAAAATGTTTCAGCATAGCCTACCTCCCTGGTGCAAATGGGTTTTTCTACTCTCTTTTGACCATTGGGGAGGACAGATAGGACAGGCGAAAACAATGCAAATGGAAGCAGTGGCTCCATTGTCAAACAATCGGACCTAATGTTATCTGGATTCCTTATCTCACCCTACCTCATTCGGGCTCACATAGCCTAATGACGAGAAAGGACGACATAAAGGTGTGTCAGCAGGCTGCAATTATTTTTGTCCTTTACATTTCCTGAAATGTGAAGTGACATAGCCTACTACTTTGTGGACCAAGAGGACCTCTGTAAAAGGTTTTTGGACTTTGGTGGGAACTGCAGGTTGAAGGGTGTCGATGGGAGTTGGGGCTCATTTGAGAGCAGCGGGCCGCTCCACGTTCACAAGGCGATCAGGTTTGTCCCAGCAGGAGATATGTTGTGTACTTGTTCTCAAAAGGACCTGCTCCTCTGTGTGTGTGGCCACCGTCGGGTTTCTGTTCCTTCTGGGAGTCTGCCTGCTCTACTTACCGGACCCGTTGACGCTGGAACCATTAGTCTCTGAGGAGAACAGCGCAGCGACCCTCCTGATATGGACGCATCCATTCGGTCGGTACCGCAAGCTGCCGGACTGCTTTGCGCTCTTTCAGATCGGCGGGTGCACGCTCACCGACGACGGGCGCGCGTACCCGCACGCTGACGCCGTGATCATTCACCACCGGGAAGTTGCCGCCGGCACCGCTGATTTGCCACAGGAACCGCGGCCACGTGCGCAAAAGTGGATATGGATGAACTACGAGTCCCCCGCGCACACACCCGTACTGTGGCGCTTTGAGGATGTGTTTAACCTCACAATGACCTACCGGACAGACTCAGACATTTTTCTGCCGTACGGGTATTTGCTCCCCCGTGAACATAGAATCGATGGTCTCCAGAACCGCTTTGCTCACCCGCTCCGCGCACCCTCGCGCTTACACCTCCTCCGGCCCCGCCTCTTGGCATGGGTCATCAGCAACTGGTCGGAGTCCCATGCGCGCGTGGCCCTCTACTACCAGCTCCGCCGGTACATCCAGGTGGATGTGTTCGGGCGCGCGGGTCGGCCGTTACCGGAGGAGAGCGGCGGCAGCGTGGTGCGGCTGGTCGGACGGTACCAGTTCTACCTGGCGCTGGAGAACTCGCAGCACACCGACTACATCACAGAAAAGCTGTGGAACGCGGTGCGTGCCGGTGCCATCCCGGTGGTCCTGGGTCCCTCCAGGCAGAACTATGAGCGCTTCCTGCCCCCCCAGGCCTTCATCCACGTAGACGACTTCCCCACAGTGCGAGGGCTGGCCCGGTACCTGCTGATGCTGAGGCGCAACCCGGCCCGGCTGAAGCAGCACCTGGACTGGAGAGGGAGCTACAGCGTGCACCAGCCCACCTTTTGGGCTGAACACTACTGTACGGCCTGCAGGGCGGTGAGGAGGAACAGAGGCAGAACCGACGTGGTTGAAAACTTGACACAATGGTTTCACTCGTGAAAACAGCAGAATCAATCGGAAGCTGATTGAACCGAGAGAGTCTCTGTGACAGTGGGACATACTGTCCACCTGATGAAATCTATTTATCAGCAAGCACCCCTGATTGTCTTGGAGACTGTTGATTTCATTTTATTTATATCTATTGAAATCCAAAACATGGATTTTGCACTATCCCAAAAAAAGTAAACTTTCCCTTCACTGTAGGCTACGCTCAACTTTTACATCAGGCGTAATTGAATGTCTGCTGATTGCATTACAATGTGAAATGAAAATGAGACAAATGAGCTTGCAAAGACAAGACTAGCTTGAGACAATTCATCGCAGTAAACTGTGTCTGTTTGCCAAATATGTCAAAATCCTCACTTTCAACTTTAGCATCAAGTTACAACTTACTGACAAATAATACAGGTGATCAAAGGTTAACTGTGACACATTATCTCATGCAGGTTTCACTTTTGCAAGGGGACTTTACACACTGCTAAAATGGAATGGATGAAAAGGTAGAATGAAACATTTTTTGAAGAGTGGTCAGCGTGTTCAGGTCAGAGTGGTCAAGAGTGGGGCGGCTGTGGCTCAGTGGTAGAGAGGTTGCCTGCCAATCGGAAGGTTGGTGGTTCAATCCCTGCCCCTGCAGTCATTGTCGAAGTGTCCTTGGGCAAGACACTGAACCCCAAGTTGCCCCCGGTGCTGTGCATCGGAGTATGAATGTGTGTGAATGTTTATCTGATGAGCAGGTGGCACCTTGTACGGCAGCCCCGGCCACAGTGTATGAATGTGTGTGAATGGTGAATGTTTCCTGTAGATGTAAAAGCGCTTTGAGCAGTTGTTAAGACTGGAAAAGCGCTATATAAATACAGCACATTTACATTTACATTTCATTAGTGGGCTAATATCAAGAAAATGTGATGTGGGATACATGATGAAAAGATGCAAAAGGAGCGGGATATAATGTATTCAGAGGAAGTGTGGGAATGAATGTGTAACCTGTTGTTTGGTTCAGGGAGGCAATTTTTAGAGACAACTCCAGAAAGTACATGAATACCTGCCTGTTTGTCTCTTACGTGTATACCTGCGGGGTTAGCACTGAGTCATGTTCATCATGCCTGGATCTGGTATACTGTTGATCACCATATGTTCGATGCTTGTGTCGTAGTAGGCCATGCATCCCTAAAATAGCACTCCGAGTGCTTGCTTTGTGTCTGCACATCATTGATATCTTGATTGCAACACTGACCTCAATTACTTTAAAAGTGTTGTTTGACCTCTTTGTTCATACCTATTGCACGGCTTGTTAAAAAGAAAGACAGCTGCACTATGTATTTACACAGCCTTGCTCAGTTTGCTGATGTTTTTTCTGTCCTTCATGTATTGTCTGCAATAAGAGAATGGAGGAGGAGGTGAACATGCACGCTTTAGGAGTCACTTGATAGGAATCAGAAGCTGTGATGTGGATCATTTAAATTTACACCTCTGAGTTAGTGCCTTGACACAGAATTAACACTTTACACTGTCAAATGAGACATTTCCTGCAGGCACAAGGGAAGCGAATAATATTGCACCCCATAATGAGCTGATGCTCAACAGCTGTTGAAACCGCTGAGATCTATCAGCAGTAATGCTTTCAGACGGCCAGAACATCCAGACCCCTCATCCCTGTCATAATCCCATTCATGCACATGAAGGAGTTATAAGCATATCTAGTTACTGTGAGTACAATCACGCGTAACGTTTTCAAATATAGATCCACTACATGTTCTGAAGGTTGTTTGTCATGTCCTCATTCAATACCTTTCTGCTGTGGGAAGCATGTACAGCATGGCCTCTATCGTTTGCACAGAACAGGTGCTGGACAGTTGACCTAGTATTACACACAGAAAGGGTACTCTCCTCATTGTTTCTTTAGAGCTCATCTGATAACAAAGAAGACCGCAAGAAGATCCGCCTGACGATTAAGAGGCTGTACGGGATCTCTAGCATGTTTATTGCACTCGTTAACTTGTTATTAACTATTGCTTCCTATTTTATTGCAATTTCTGGTCAGTACATGGATACAAACTGGATATCATATTTCATCAAGGGAAAAAAGGTTGAATACAACAGAAATATAATCAGCTAGTGTATGTCTTTGGTGTTTCTGCGGACTGAGTCTGAGTCAAACCTCACATTGGTCTGACTCAACGGAAACGCTGTGGACGTCCTCTCTCATGGGACACATCTGTTATGTTACTTGCACCCAAAAAGGCCAAGAAGGAGGAGGCTCCGACGGCTGACGACTGTTGGAGCGGAACCAAATCCTGGAGTTCGAAGAGGTAAGAGGGCAGATGCTGTGTTCATATAATACTCTACATCTTTCCGCCTTGTGTGGAGCTGTACTGCCTCTCATGGTAACCTGTGTAACTGCCCTCAGCTTGCAGGCTTTCACCTTCATGGACCAGAAGAGAGACAGTGTCATCAAAAAGAGCAACCTAAGGGATACTTGTGCCTGGGTGAGTATTTATTAGCTATTAGTCGTAAAGGCACAGATTTGAAAAGCATGACTGGATTTTGATTTCCACATAACATGCTCTATTTCAGAAGGTACAATCTATATCTCACACTGACTTACCTATTTAACCTGTAATTAATAGTCTTACTCTTTTACAATGTGCCTACATTGAAATGTGTCAGTATCAAGGTTGTGATGATTGTGTTAGTCTTCTAATCAGTGTTAATTTACTTTCCAGAAAAACTTTGATTATTTTAATTGGAATTCTGATGTTAACTAGATTTATTTATATACCAGCAATTTTATTTCATATTAAATCTATTATCAGTTTTGTGTGCAGTGCTGAAAAACAGGAGTGCAAAATAGATAATAAAATAGATTGATAACAATCCAATGTTAACAGTTTGGTTTTCCATTTTTTTCTCGTACACCACACTAGAACTGTAACTTGGCTTTGACTGGGACCCCTAATTGTGTGATAATTTATTCATGCTTAGTTTCAATTTTAGTTCAGTGTTGCTTTTATTGTCTCTTAAAGGGAAACTCAGTCAACTATAATCTTGATGTGTGCAATATTTCATAGTCTTGATTTTCTGTGTTGAACTTTAGCATTTGCAAAAAAAACATAAGGAAATTAAGAAAATGACACATTAAGTGTAATGTGAAACCAGGTCACTGTACCGTTTACAGTTGTAATACTTGCAGTTTTACCTGTGCTTTTGTGTTTTGTGACCCAGAGGAGACGATTCTCCTTCGCCTTCGAGGTCTTTGACCCACAAAGAACAGGAGTCCCTAGGGGGACAGTTTGCACACACACCACAGAAATCACTGTTCCTTAGATGAATTATGAATTACTTTGCTTAGTACAAAAACGTAAATCACTACCAAAGTTCCGGGATACAGACAATGCATATCATGGTCAGTGAAATACAGATCGCAGTTAATTCAAAGTCAAAGAGATGGGAACTGTAATTCTTCTTTCCTGTTGCTCTCCTGCAGGATTAAATATCACCTCATGTCACAAGCTGACAAGTTTACACAGGATGAGGTGAGTTGTTGCTTGGCAACAAGGTGAAATATTGGATGTATCAATATGCGATAGTGATTCAAGATACTGGCGGTGGCGATACTGTTGAACTAGTTGAAGGTAAGCGCTGATGAATACCCAGAATCTAAAGCAATTTAATTTGATGTAAACCCCTTAACTATCAGCTCCAGCTTATTACAAAGATCCTTCTCTGCTCTCTTCCAGACCCCCTCTTCACTAACAGTGCCATTCATAACCTACATGGCCCCTGGCGAGAGACTCAGTAATCTCATTTGTACAGCAACAGATGTTTCTCTTAAAAACATCCGTTGACTGGGGAGTGAAAAGTCTGCCTCACATTCTCTCAAGGGATCAAAGAGACCAGTCTAATCGCTATGAAATCTGTCACATTTGTACTGGTTTGAAGAGACATATTGACTTACAGTAGGCTTACTATGTTGTGAAATGTCTCCCTGTCACACAGCCTACACATATTTTATGGGGAAGCTTTTATGCTCTGTACATCAAAAGACTGCACAAAGGGTGGGGTGGGGTGGGGGGGGAAGAGAAAAGAAAATGCATATGAAATAACAAAACCCCCAGACAAATAAACAGCAGTGTTCCCATAGCAGCGCGGTGCAGTAATCTGACGGCTGGTTTCCCATGGCTGTGTCTCACTGCCCCATAGACCTCCACTCTGTCTCACTGATGGCTCCTGTGATTGCAATCATCCATCTTACTGTCAAAGGGCAAGAAATGGGAAATCACACACACCATCTCTCTCTCGCTCTCTCGTGTCCAGCAAACAAGCCACCCCACTGTGAGCGCCGTGCGTCCGTTTGTTTGTATGTATGTGTGTGTGGCCATCCTTATATGATCTACAGAAAGAACATGTGTGGGTGTGCATCTTTGGTTGTCTGTGCCTGCCCATTATACTGCATGATCAGTCACTGGAGTGTACATGGGGGAGCGGTGGACATGTCTGATCTTGCAACTGATCAAAAGCACCAGAGACTTGTTCCCTTGTGGCCAGGCAAGCGGGCCTCATATCAACATGTCTCAGTTCAGTAGACAGGAAAAACAAGAGGAGAGAGACAGACAGAAGAGGAGGAGGAGGAGGAGGAGGGGATGGGGTACATCAGTAGGCTATGTAGTAAGACAGAAACAGGAAGACAAGGCACAGATGAAAGGGTGCATAAAGAGGCCAGAGTGGAATATATGACAATGATACATAACCGCACTTATCTCTCTGTTCTGATGTGCTAATTGAAATGGCAAGAGCCAGCTCTGTATTTGTCTATAGATGTAATAGCAAACCTGACAGCTCTCCTCATCACAAGAGTTCTGGATAAAAAAATATATATAAAAAAAAGTTTACCTGTTTTCTTGCCGGTAAATCAGATGTTTTTTAAACTTTCCTCTGGATGTCACTTGTAACCTTGACGACAAGATCTTGTGTTATGTGATCACCCATGGAGAGGACAAAGAGCAGGAGTCAAACCAGGAGAAAAGACAGAAGGATGAAAAGAAGTAGAAGCTGTAAATTGTCTTGGCATGCTGTGAGGTTGTGGTGCACAGTATGTGTGTAAATGTAATCATGTCCAATAAAGTCGTGGCACTACGAAATGAATTCCTTTGTTGTTGGGACTTTAATCTTACTTCAATGATGAACACAGATACATAACTGCTGAGTACAATGTCTCGCAAATTAAACAACAAAGCACACCTCAACATTGTATAGTATAAAAGGTAATGAAACATGCACAGGACACAACAGAAGTATTTAAACGGTAATCAGTAGACTCAACCCTCTTAACATAATTTATCAGAAATAACAGATACAGACAGGTCCATCTCTTTTGAAAAGTTTGACAATTTTGGTCTTCATTTTTGCAGAGAGTCAATTTAGAAAATTGATCCCACTCTCATGCGTGTGTTGTAAAAGCAGCTGCCAGGAGCCGTTTAGCTTAGCTTAGCACTCAGCAGGGGGAAGGAGCAAGCTTGGCTCTGTCCGAAGCTAAAAGAAAACTTCCCGTTGGGAGTCACACATCTTTCTACCACTCATTAAAGTTAGTCTTACCCCATAACTATCTTAAAACTGCTTAATTTGTTGTGTTACATATTCATTACCCTGGAAATCCAGAGTTTTCGCGGGGGCACAATTTGAATTTGCTCAGTGAGTTACTCTGGCATTGAGTAATGCTACTCATTAACTATTACTACTACTACTTGGTTGAAGTTTTATCCAATTGCGTGGAGTCAGATTTTCAAATGCTTGGTTGGTGCCTTGAGTTGGGCCATTTTTGGTGCCAGACCTAGTCTGTCTATCACCAGACCAAGCCAAGCTCAACAGATTTGAGATTGAGTGTTGGTCTGGGGAGTCCGTTCTGTCTTTTCTCTCCACAAGAGGCGGGACCAACGGGCATAGTTCAAATGACTCTGTACGCAATTAGATAGCCCTCCAAGCAATCAGACAAACGATCCGCGTGACGTATAAGCGACAGCCGCAACGGGTTGCTGCGCTTTGGTGGCGTTTGATGGCCGCTATGTTAAATGTAAACAAGAAGCTGCTTGGTTGCTTCTCTATCTTCACTGTTAACCCCACCAATAGCGCACCAGGTAGATAAGCCAGTTTGTGATTGGTTCCCGCAAAATTGTGAACTGCAGCAGGAGAATTGGCAATAATGCATAGTCTAAGTCTCCCCTATTGAGAATTCTAAGTAATGACAACAACATAATTGTAAATGTGCTGTATTTATATAGCGCTTTTCCAGTCTTAACGACTGCTCAAAGCGCTTTTACATCTACAGGAAACATTCACCATTCACACACATTCATACACTGTGGCCGGGGCTGCCGTACAAGGTGCCACTTGCTCATCAGATAAACATGCACACACATTCACACTCCGATGCACAGCACCGGGGCCAACTCGGGGTTCAGTGTCTTGCCCAAGGACACTTCGACAATGACGGCAGGGGCGGGGATCGAACCACCAACCTTCCGATTGGCAGGCAACCGCTCTACCACTGAGCCACAGCAAACATCAACATGGTACGAGCTTTCCGTGATTGCGCACCACCCCCACACCAGTCACTTGCTTGTAACCAAGGAGGACACGTAGGACTAAAAAAACATGGACTCTTCAGAATTTTGAAGAATTTTGTTAACGTGGCCATGCTAAGAAATAGAGACATACTAAGAACTACTACTGAGAGAGTTTTGAGGAGATGAATCTTATAAGCTTTATCAAAATATATGGTAATGGCTTGAATGTATTGGACGTTCATCATTATTAAAAAAAATTACGCACTTAATCATTCAACCTGCTCTAAAATTAGCTGAATTGATTTACTAGTGTTAACATTGGAAGTTATTTACGTTTGCTATTAGAATTGCCCAACTCTTTAGTTATAAGTCAGAAGCTGCTCATAATTTTGGTCTAGTCATTCACAGCTAGGCTAGCTGATTCTATCTGTTTGTGTACTAAGCTAAGCTAACTGGCTCCAGTTTCATATTTAGCATACAAAACATAAGAGTGGTATAAATCTTCTTTTCCAACTCTCTGCAGGAAACCCAATGAGCTTATATGCCAAAATGCCAAACTATTCCTTTTTACACATAAACCTTGTAATAGAGGAAAGAAAGATTGTACCAGGCAAGGTCAAAGCATTGTTCAGAGATCAACAGACTTGGTCTCTCAGAGACTTATTACAATAATCAAATCAGTTTAGAGACAAATCTCAGAGGCAGTTTATGAAGAAGTCAGTGTAATCCTGTTTAGTGCTCCATCGCACAAAGGTGCACTGGAGCCAATCAGGGGTTACGTATTTCAGACCAAAACTCAACTGTTTCAGCATCTCCTCCTTTTGCTTTCCAGATGTGCGCTCTCCAGATGCTATTCATTTTACCTAACTTTACTCTAAGCAGATATTGTTGGCTGCCTGTCATGTCTTACCTCAGTTTTAACAAGGCAGAACAACCAGAGAGAGGCCGAAAGGAGAGAAAGGAAGAAATATGTTTGACAGGCTAACACAAGATGAACCCTGAGGTTGTTCCAAGAATGTGTTTGACACTAAATAGTATATTTTGGGTCCGGCTCTCGGGAACTCACATTGAAACCTGAGGAGCTTTGCAACATGAGCCAAGGAAACAGATGTGTTTAGTATGTGTTATCTGAGTAAAGAAAGACGCCAAAATCCTCATAACACTTTATGAGATTATATGTCATTGTACAACATTGTACAAGTGCTGCTCCCAAGGTTAAGTAGACTAAGAGCATGTAGCAACAGGGTTAAAAAAAGACTCAATAAAGCCTTTCATGTGGATAAAAAGCTCCAAATCTCTTAGTTTTAACAGTTGTAAAAATACAGCAATGGGAAAACAAATTGTAATATAACAAACATGATATAAAAAAAAGTGTATGTCCAGTCAAGCCACATTTGCCACATTCATCACAGTTACATCCACACAAAATTAGACCATAAGCTCAAAGGGGAGATTGTCTCTGTCTCTTCCCCAGTACTGGAGCTTGTGGAAGGGTTTGAACAGGCTGAAGACGCTTGGTCTTTATGGTAGAGAAGGACAGGGGGTCCGAAATGCTGCCAAATCCAGATCCTTCAGAGTTCTCTGTGAAAAGACATGAAAGACAGACACACAATCATCAAAAACGCTGATCTTAGTTTGACATTTTGGGAAATATGCTTATTTGCTTTCTGTAGGTGGATGAAAAGACTGATATCTCTTGTGTGTCTGTTTGTTAAATATGAAGCTACAGCCAGGAGACCGGAAATAGGTGTAAACAACTAGACTGGCTCTTTCAAAGGGTAACAAAATCCTTCTACCAGCATCTTTAAGACTCACTAATTAACACATGAAATCTTGTGTGTTTAATCTGTAAAAAACTGAAAAGAAAAAAACTACATTTATGGAAAGTTTTTTATATAATGCTTTTCTAGTAATAACGACTACGCTTTGCCGTAGTTATGGAACCATTCACACACATTCATACACTGTGGCCGAGGCTGCCGTACAAGGTGCTCATCAGATAAACACTCACACACATTTACACTCCAATGGCGCAGCACTGGGGCTAACTCTGGGTTCAGTGTCTGATTGGCAGGTAGCAGTAAGCTACTGGTTGGCTGGCGACCACTTAGTCCAGCATACAACCGCCATAAAACGGCAGAATATCTGCTTGGTTTTTTTCAGATTAAACAAATAAGAAATTACATGTTGAGCAAGCTTTTGAGGTGCTGATAGGTGGATTTTGTTACCTTTTGTCAGAGTGAGGAACAGCAGTTTAGCTACTGCTTCCAGTCTTTGTACTAAGCTTACTGTAGCTGCTGGCTGTAGCCTTATACCTAAAGGCCCTGGCACACCAACCCGACTGCTGACTATTGGCAAAAAAGGCAGTTGGACTGATCGGTTGGCTCCCCGAGGTCCAAAAAGTGTCTCAGAACACACCAAAGCGACGCCGACTTGAGCAAATGTCCTGCAGGTGCGCAAGACATAATATGTCTCCGTAACAGCAGGCGGCGCTAATCTGTATTGTCACCCAAAAGATGAAAACCAGAAATACAGTCTTGCATTTTACAAAAATAGTTCACTGAAACTTGTTTCTGAAAACATTTTAAGAGAGAAATAGTACATACAGTCGCTGAATCTGTCTTCCTGTCAGATCGACAAAGATTTTCGTCAAATTTTGAAAGCCGATTGTCATTTCCGGGTTAGCACTCCATCGATCAGATTAGTCATTAAGTCTGAGTGCCCAGCCTCGCTAGACCATGCAACAGCCGATTATCAGGTTGGTGTGTCAGGGCCTTAACAGACACATTTTAGAGTGGTATCAATCTCCTCATCTTACTTTCAGCCAGGAAAAAGATCACGCATATTTCCTAAAAATAAAAAAATTAACAGTGTTTTCCTCCATCTCTGTTATTCTCTCACCATGAATACCGATCATGTGCTCCAGGATCAGGACCCGCTCGGCCAGGATCTTAAGGGCCTCCCTGAGCTGCTGCACGGCCTCGCCCTGAATAACCCCATCATGTTTAGTTTAGGACAATTTTTCAAATGAGCTCAAGGGGGGGAAGATCCTAATGTCACTTACCTCATGCAAACCTTCTCCTGGCTCTCCTTTTGGCCCCGGCGCTCCCTGTGGAAACAGAGACTAATAATCTGTGTGTGTGTGTGTGTGTGTGTGTGCGTTTGATGCAACACAATAACCTTATACTCACAGAAAGGCCCAGCTCGCCCGCTACACCTGGAGGCCCCTGGTAGAGAAAGAACAGAGAGGACTAATTTAGGACTCCTGCTCACACACACATTTGACCAGCCCCTCGTTCTAATCTACCTCTGCAGCACATCTCCAATCCAAAGTCATGCTAGTAGAGGTAAGAGATCAGGTTTAAAGACAGAGGCCCACTAGAGAGCCAAAGAGAGATAAAAGAGGGGACCCGACATGTCTGCCCTGATTAGTGAGGCCTGGACTTGGACGAGAGAGAGAGCTATAGCGAGAGAGAGAGAGAGCGAGAGAGAGCGAGAGAGAGAGAGAGAGAAGGATTGGTCACAGCTCGGAGTGAGTCTTTGAAGAAAGTCTTGTTCACCTTTAATGTGTTTATGATTGCATGACAGCTAGGAACCATTAAAAACCGTAGAACAGAAAGCATTTGAATGGTTCATCAGAATCATATACGTTCAGCCAGCCTGCTGACCCAACAACGAGGACAAGTTCAGCCTTACCCTTTCCCCTGGATCTCCTTTAGGCCCAGGATCCCCATGCTTGCCTTGGTGGCCTTCCTTCCCCTTATGTCAATAAAAAAGAAGCGCATGTTTAAATGATGCCAGTCATACATTCATATTTTATTGATTAACAGATTCAGATACTCACATCTCGTCCCGGCAGACCTGGTATCCCTGCGGGTCCTCTCAGTCCAGGAGGGCCTGTAGTGTCATTCACACATAAAGGGGATGAGTGTCAAAATGTTCAAGTTTGGCTCTGACTATTGTGCAATGTCAAAACTCAATTTGGTCAATTTAACAGTTTGATTTAATTCAGAAATGACACTGCCCGGTGAGGGAGATTTGCCAGGACTTACAAAATAAACATTAAATCCCCATGTTATCAATATTTCACTTAAAACTTTCCATAAATGTAATCACTTTAACTGTGTTTGCACACAACAAAGGGACATTTTGCATTTGCTATAAAAGGCTCAAATTTTAAAAGCTTTCATGCTACACGTTTAAAATGCATATATATATATATATATATGGTGTTTGCCTCTAACCTGTGGGCAGGATAGATGTACTTTCATACCTGAGGGACCGACAGGACCAGTTGGACCGGGAGGCCCGACTAGGATTTGAGGAGCAGGGACAGTTGGACGGACAAGGATCTCCTCTGAGAAAGACAAAAGAGTTCTGTTTAACCTTTGCACAAAAGATAACGGAGAATACTTGACTCAGGTCATTTAGGGGCAAGAAAGGAATTTACAGCTTATCATTTTGACCATGTTTAACTTAAGGTTCCCATATCTTAACACTTATAATTATATGTCATATATGTGCTCCACAGACAGAAATGTTAGCATGAAGTAGATTCTATTAAATTCCAAAAAAAAATTACATTATAACCCTTATAAAATTTTGAAAATATCAATGTTTTGTACATTTTTGCCTCTTATTGGTGAGCAAAAAACGTTCTTTGCAAACCTTCCCTCTGTCTCTTAGCACTTGAATGCATCTTGGGTGATCTGATCACAAATGAGCAGCCTCTAAATAGAGAAGGAAGTGCACCAAAAAGAAAATAAGGACACAGTAGACCCCATCATAGTCACACTTCAGGGTAGCCATGGATGCATCTGACCACGTCAAACACCTATTATACTCAGTATTCTGCAGCTCAACAGACCTCCAAAGCAGTTGAATTACATGTGTCAAAATACTTGACTGAGGTTTGGAGATCTTTCGGGGCAGTGAGATAAACAATGAAATGCAATGCAAAGTATGTTGTTGTTGTTCCACAGTTTCCTCACAGATGTAGTCAAATTAACATTTAAAACCAATCCAAAATGTTGACTTGATTTTGTATTTGATACCCAGTTTCTTTCTGATTTCGAAACACAACGTGGATCTGAAGATAGAAAATCTGCCTCTGCTACTGTCACAGACTTAGTTTCCTGTGTTGTATGGCTACATCTCAGACATGTCTACAAAATCGTTGTTTCCAACATGCCTTTCCAACAGCTGTTTGCTGCATCCATAGTCCTACTGGGATCTCCCCATCAGCCTGGACCTCAGGGGGTGGGATCCTTTTTTTCAACCTAACATAAGAGTTTAGACATCAAGGGTCACCATGCATCAGCAGTCAACAGCAGGATTAAATGCAGTGGGACAGTGATCGGCAGGAACAGCTGGTCCCTCTAAAAGAGGTCCCGTTTAATGGAGCAGTAAATGCTTGGACACGATCTATCTTCATTCAGGAGGCGGAGGTTGGGCCTTGTTCTCAGCATGTATGGTATTTTAAAGTATGCTTGTAAGTATAAATTTTGTTTTCAACCACAACACACTTCCTCTCCACTTGAACATATGCTCAGAGTCTTCCCCCCCCCCCCATTTTGAGAAAGCGCTGTTACATTATGGCTTCAGTCCACAGAAAGGGTCTAGAAAGAGCAGATTTCCCTCTGGAACTAATTTTCTAATGTTACAGTCTCCTCGAGCCTGGCTGCCTCCCCAAGAAACTCCACATGAGTGGCAGACTATCTCCTCCCTCGTTTATAGCTAGCCCAGATTTTGGCTCCGGGCCGCGGCCTGTTCCCCCAAACGCACTGTCGTGCTGACAGCTAACAAATTAGGCCTGATTTACATCCAGTTGGCCCCCCTCAGCTTACATGGTCCCACAGACCCAAATCGACATATTTCCAGACCCGCAGACACAGTTCTGAGCTCAGAAAGGCAGATGCAGCCAACAGCCTAATCGGGGCCAGCAGTCTCCATGAGGTAACGATTACAGCATGGACTTCTACTGCCTCCCTGTGGTGAGACCAGGTTTTAAATGTGAGAGATATCATTTTTGCACACATGTATGTCATATCTAGTTAGTTATATCAAGTTTCAAACCATGAGAAACTTATTTGTGTTTAACACTGTATGTGTCTTTTTGAGGTAAGTAGGCTAGATAAAGAAGTAAAGCTGTATTAACGTATGTATTAAAGTGGATAAGATGAATAAAAAAATATGTCTCAATATTTTCCTTTTTGAACTATCTGAGCTAATCTTGTGATTTATGTGCATGTATTTGGCTTTATTGTTGGTGGTGTTAAATGAGGTTGCAGTAAACAGTGGCTAAGCAACAGCAGCACATATGGAAACAATTAAAGTAAATCTAAGCCAGCCCTCTGCTGCAAACAAACTATACCCTCTCCATTACAAACGTGAGTCCTTCACTGAAAGCTAAAGACACATATTGCTCACTTAAACACTTGGTAACAGCTGCAATATGCTCCACCTGTGTCCCTTTAAACCATTTTTCATTCATACAAATCCAGCTGACCCAATCACACAATTATTGCAGAGAGAACAGGATGAACATAACATATGAGATATGGGAGTTTTTGAACATGGTGAAGCACATTATTCATCAAAATGGATCTCTGGTTTTGGCATCAACTCAGACAAACAATAAATGCTTGAATGGTTTTACAATTGTTCTTGTGTCAGAATTCAACCATGTCTGTAACATTGACTTCTCATTGAAGGCCATCTGGAACAATTTAGCTCTAAGTCACTGTAAAAGAGTCAATTTGTGGTGGAACAGTCAGCTCACCTTGATTGTCCACGTAAAAATTGTCACCGCGCACTTGGACAGAAGAGGAGATCGTCCCCGGGGGACCCGGTGGACCAGGAGGGCCAGGGAGACCTATAACCCCTGCAAGACCTCTGTCCCCCTTTGGACCTAAACACCAAAATGAAAATCCATCAATCAATCCATTAATCAATCCATCAATCATGTTAAACAAGTGAAACAAGTGTCAACTGTCAGAGCTTTTTCAAACCATCTTCAAATGAGCAGATGACACTCAAAGGTCCCATCGTGATATTTTACCTGTGGGTCCAGGGAGGCCTACTCTTCCAGCCGGACCCGGAGGTCCAGCAGAACCTGGATGCCCTGGTGGTCCGATGGGCCCTGGAAGCCCTCTGGCTCCTGGTGCTTCAAAACATAAAAACGAAAACAAGATCCAGTCAGAGTCAAATGTAGATTGATAGGAATAGTTCACTCCTAAATCATTTTAAAGGGCACTGTGGCGTTTTATGAGCTTGACTCCGACTATGGACTAAAAGTTTGGATATCTCAGTCTCTGCTGCTTCAATTGTTATTACTTTTTGTTGTTATAAATCTCTCTCTCTCTCTCTCTCTCTCTCTCTCTCTCTCTCTCTCTCTCTCTC
>NC_048409.1:11451339-11471796 GCF_013103735.1 Etheostoma cragini
TCTCTCTCTCTCTCTCTCTCTCTCTCTCTCTCTCTCTCTCTCTCTCTCTCTCTCTCTCTCTCTCTCTCTCTCTCTAGCTTAAAAGTGCAATCCTAAATTCCTGGAGTACCACTTTAACCTTACTGTATACTGTATCTCAGCACCTCACCAAAGTAGTAAAGATAAAATAAGTGAAAAATAAATATATATATATATATATATATATATATATACACCGTGTATATATATACTAAAATATCCACCAAAACCATGAACATCCATACTCTATTATTCATTTAAACTGTGTTACTGTAGGCCGAAAAGTACAAGGCATTCTGTGCTAACTCTCTTCAGAACAAGCACAACCAGCCAAACAAAGCCAGGCCCACAGTGTAATCACTTAAAATATAATTAAGGGGTGTAAGTAGCCATTTGCACAGTTATTCCAACAAACTTCATCAGAGGCTTGATTTAAATAGCAGTAAAATATTCCTTTAATTATCTCTAAATATTGAAATTGCATTTACGGTTGAGTAATTGAAGTACAGTCATTGTGATGTCAACCAAATATAATTGCTTTGTGCACTCTGTGTCTTTTTTTTAACAGACATTTAAACAGCTTTTTAAAATCTCCAATACATCTTTTGGAATAGTTTGTTGTGATGTGTTGACACCTGGTGGCAGGTAAGATGGTGGTCCAATAGGAGTGGGTTGGGGTGCATCCACCTCGTTTTCTGTTGAGCCCTCTAGTAAACTGCGGACTGTCGGCAGGGATGAATGTCCCTCTTCTAAAAGCTTGATCTGGAACAAGAGCAATCTGTGTGCATAAAGTCATCTGTGTACAAATGTTAACAAAGTTGTCTTCAAAAAACTCATTAAGACAGGCAACACGGAATCTTTATTACCTTTGATTCAACAGCATTTATTCTGCTGTTCATGTCGATGAAACTGGTACAGTTCAAACACTCTGTAAGAAAGAAAGACATACAAGGAGGAGATTAGTTTACAGGTATGGTTAGCTTCTTCTTCATCTCTCTCTGTCTTTTCCTTTCTTTCTGTCTCTGCCTCGTCTCTTTCATCCTGGTTTTTTTTTTTCCTCCTGGCACCATCAGTAGCATCTCTCTGTCTCACACTCAGCTGGTCAAGCCAAGATACACAGGAACAATGTCCATCAAACCAGACCCAGGAATTTAATAGGAATTCCTCCTTAAATTATGTCACTAACAAAATAAATATTATTAGACCTCTCTGTCTTGTGCACACACACACGCATGCACGCACACACACACACACACACACACACACACACACACACACACACACACACACACACACACACACACACACACACACACACACACACACACACACACACACACACACACACACACACACACACACACACACACACACACACACACGCCTGGCGCACACCTGCTTGTCTCCGGACTCTGCATGTTTCCTGTCTGCCCACTCGAGTGATGGCCTGCATGCAGACACTCACACCCTCCTCCAGATACCAAAATTATTAACTGTGTGTAGCACATGGAAACACAAACAAACACAAAGACACACACCTCCATCCACATACTTCACTGCCATTTCCAAAGGTCAAGAAAGACACGGAACAATATTAAGATCCATTTGGAGCCATACTTCTATCTAAATGGTGAACGTAAGTACAACATTCACTCTCTTTTAGCTCTCAGTTTTTGGTCTCCACCAACTCCTGAGGGATCTATCTTTCACTTTAGCAGCTCAATGATGCTTTGTGTTCACCAGCTAGTCCTTAACTTTGTCTGTCTGCTGTTTGGTGGTGAGTCTGTAGCTTTTTGCAGAAAATAGCTGCTCGGTGCAGCCAATCAAAGTGATTTGAGTGAACCAAAACAAGACAGTTGCGGAGCAGAAAACCAAAACAATTAGCTAAAAGACAATGACACGCTCTTTAGAACTGAAGGGAATAACTATCTGTTAGAGGTGTATCACTTTGAATTACCCATTTTGCATTTAATGTATTCTTTTGACCTATCTTTAATATAAAAATAATCATAGCAGTTGTGAACATGTATCTTCACTAGGATGGGTTTGCCACAAACAAGGTAGCAAAGTTGGTACGTGTTGATGGACTAATGCATTGCAAGCATTTGTTGAATATAAAATATTGAATAATGCCAGACAAACAGTTAATTCTGTTTCTTATAAGTCTGGCATTATTCAATATTTCATATATAACTAACAAAAAATAACTTTTTACTTATTTTTTTTATATTTTTGCTGTCAACGCCTGCAAAATATGTGTGTGCCTTCTTGAAGTTCTTGTTTGCGGGTGACTCTCTGTGTTAGCTTCAGTCTGTTTTGAACACTTTGGTGATCTCTGACCCAAATTATACCCTTCTAGCAACAACTAAACCACAGATACCTACACATTTCTGGCTGTGCTGCAATTTAGGATCTTTTACATGAGCCCTATTTCAAAATACAGAACACGGAGAAGCACTTTCTTTTTTAATAGAAAAACCAAGTATGAGCCTTCCTCTGGTCTATGGCTCATAAGAAGTCTGGAATGTCAGCTGTCACTCCCACAGACGGTACCCACCCACATTGTGGTCATAGCAGGGATCTCCAGACAACTGGTGCTCGTAAATAACGAACAACAAAAATGACCCAAACAGCCCTGGTTTGCCTAAATTAGCATCTCTGACCATAGCACACAGGGTACAAATGGCAACCGCTGAGGTTTCTGCTTCACTGAAATAGGACAGGGTGAACATCTGTCCTGTTTCTGTTTGTGTCTACATATAAATCCAGTCCAGTGGTGTATCGGTCTGTGTGGGTGTGGTTTTTCAATGCCTCGCTTCAAAGAAATCTTGAATCTCTGGAGCGCAGCCACAAATGGAAACAACAATCAACAGCTCAACCCAAAAAACATTCCTTAGGATTCATCAACCCAAATACTAAGAGCTGTTCAACCATAAAGGCCAAAATGGCCCCATGAGTTTTTTGTGACTGACTGCACTGAAATTTCTCCAGAGACTACACCAAGGACATAAAAGCACAATAGCACAGCACAACTGTGGTCCATCATGGCTCCACAATGTGAGGCTACTGAGGAGTTGATAGGCCTTCAGCTCCTCCACAGTAATTCATCATCAGCCAAAAGGAAGTCTCCACCCTCTGACACACACTTTCTCTGTTATATACAGTCCATCAATCTGTGATACATTCCAACAGTTATTCTGTGATGATGTGATGACTTTTAGTTTGAAGCCTAGCAGTGCGGCTCTGGGAATGGCAACGTTGGTCTGTGAGTTTGCCAGAAGGTCCACCACTTTGGTCCAGACTGAAATATCTCAACAGCAATTTAATGGACTGCCATGGGATTTTGTAAAGATGGAAGGGATTGTCTTGAAATTTGGAGGATATTTTCATGGTGCCCAGGGAATGAATCCTACTGACTTTGGTGATCCCTTGACTTTTCCTCTAGTGCCACAGATTCACATTCATGATTCTGAATGAAACGTCAACAACTGATGGATTGGATGGATTGCATTGATCTTTGGCATGCATATTCATGCTCCTCTTGGGATGATTTGTAATACTGTTGGTGATTGGTTAACTTTTCATCTAGTGCCATCATCAGGTCAAAATTTCACTATGTCCAATACTTTAGTTTATGAACAAATACGTGCAAAACTAAAGACATTCCAATAAGCCTCAGCTGCAGTTTGTGTGCAGTTTCTGTAGTAAATGTAAATGTTAACATGCTAAAAGTGAAACTAGATCTCCCGGGTTCAAAGTCACGTTTGTATTTGTAATGATGCAAAATAAAACATATGTCTCAATAAAAGGACAGTACCCTCTCCTGTTGATGTTTTTTTGTTTTGTTTTAGCAAGCCTTAAGAAACACCCTTTCCCATAAGACCCTAGACCACTGAGTCATGGCTTAATAAAAAAGTCCAGTATGTTAACAGTATGTTAACATTGCCATTGTGCACATGTAAGCACGCTGACATGGATTAGGATTTAGCTCAAAGCAACAAACAAACTAGTAAATGCAGTTGGAAAGATGGATTGTGACAGCGTAGCACTTCCTCTCAAGATGCATCATGAGCTAACTTGTTCAATCCTCATCTCTTGTCTAACAAGAGCAAGAAAAAAGCAGCCATATCGTATTATGTCATAAACACACACACCACAGGAAAACAGCAGAACTAAGTCAATCTGCCATAAATGTAAACCAAAGCAGTTTCTTTTTTGTATAAAAGGTGGAGGGCGGGATTTCCGTCTCTGCAGTTGGAATTTAATTATGTTGGGAAAGAAAACCAAACTTCCGCTGTGCTCGAGCTGATGTTTAGAACCGGGCCGCAGCTATTGACTCTGTTTGGATCCATAATTACACCATGACAACATAAGACAGGGTTGTTTCTCTTGGATTGCACTCAGCTCATGGGAAAGATTCCGGAATGTGTTGTCTTTAGTGGGAAGCCAAATAAACAGGAGGAATTTGGAACTTTTTCTGCTCCAAAAGAGAAATGAAGGAAGGGTTTGTATGTTTGAGCAGTTTTTCAATTATTCCGATGCTATATCTTGTCTGATAATCCTGGAGATTCACTGAAAACTATACCAAGGCTAGCATTTTGGTAATAAAAGGGAGCATTTTCATTTTTTAAATTGTCTTTTTTTACTCACAAGAAATACATAGCCATTGCAATTTTGAAAGACAAGTGAAGCTAATTTAAAGTGACCATGAACACGTTAATCACATAAAATGCAATTAACAAAGATATTGGATTGCTGGGTAAAGCACCGTGCAAAAGGATTTAATGTCCATAAATAACATGATACGGATGAAAGCTGAAGTCTTATGTGATAAGCTCAATTGTTAAGTCTGGCTTTTATGAGAGCTCCTGGTGAAGCACAGAGTGTAAATTAGATTAGAAACTCTGGAAAGATGAATTTTAATTGGAACCAAAACAAAGAACATCTTTTCATTACAGCAAACTATTTCAAAAACACAGACTTGTTTGTTGAATCATCCCTTCCATTATTGTGTCTACAGTAGCCTACAAGACAGCACGGGACATTTTGGCAAGCGTGTTAGTCTGACTGTGGGCATCGTCTGTTGAGACGGCTACATTTCAGACATTAGAGCTGGATATAGATCAAAGAAATTACTCAGTTTTTCACCCCCCCCCCCCCCCCCCCCCCCCCCCCCCCCCCCCCCCCCCCCCCCCACACACACACACACACACACACACACACACACAGCCTTAACCACAGAACAAACCATGACGCACACAGCTGGGGATAGTCATTTTATTGCCACTTAATACTCGCTCCGTCTGTATTTGTGAGCAGGACAGAAGGATAATGTATTAAAACATCTTCTTGGACCATCTTAGGAGTCTCTGTCACATTCCCAAGATACACACAGAGTATGTGTTTGTGTGTGTGTGTGTGTGCAGACCACAGTTGGCTGTGTCCCAGGATTCTGTTGTGTGTTGGCCCCAGCCAGCCAAGTGGTCAGCTATTGCTGGCATGCACAAGAAGAACAATCGGCACAACACACACACACAAGATGTCACAACCTTTCTCACTCACTAATTCACCCACCCACTTTGACCGCGGTTGCTGGAGAAGGATGGTCAACAGAACCTTTTTTTTTAAAACCAAGATGTCTAGTAGTCCACAGTGGGACTGTTAAGCATTTTTTTTACCACAATGCCAACTGACATGTTGCACACATTTCTTTAAACTGAAGCTGTGCAGCATTTAGCAAGTAAGAAATACTTGACAGTTAATGGAATTTCTCATTACATTTGATGCATTCATGCAGAGCAAAGTACAGTCAACAACTAAATAATGGACTTCAGAAGCACAATGAGGTGCCGTTATAAATCTTACATCCCTGCTCACAAAATGCAGCTACACAATAGGCATAGTCATGAAACAATGACAAACTGAATCTCCTCCAATCCAATCTCTGACACATAGCTACACATTAGTCCCAGAGACGGATGGCCCTGCTTGTGCACAGACACACGCCATGCTATGAGATGATGTTGTGTGAATTTGATAAAGAGAGACAATTGCACAGTGATTGTCGGAAATGAGAGCAACATTTATAGATTTAAATGCCGCAGTGTCTGATGAAATAAAGAGAATGAAATGGTAAAGTCATATCAGATAGAGAAAGGAAGTGCGGTAGAATTTGCCCAGCTTACAAGTCATATTGCAAATATCGTAAGTATGGCATGACACAACATAGAATTCTCTATGAGCCCTGATTTTCGGAGACTGGAGCATTTGAAAGAACAGGAGAGACTATGGGTGTTGTGAAGACAGAAGAAATTACCTATTGATTATTTATAATGTAAGTTGGAGTGTTAATGTTTTGTGTTAAGGGCTTGAGGGTTTATTGGTCAATTGATATACAGAGAAATATCAAACTGTCGGATGGAGTCTCATTAAATTTGTCACAAACAATTGAGATTCCCAGAGGATGAATCTTACTTTGGCGATCCCTTGTCTTTTCATAAAGTCTTTAAATATTGGATGGACACTTTTCCGCAAGCACCATCACCAGCTCAAAATGTATCTTATATTTTTAGTTTATGACCAAATACATGAAAAACACACAGAGAGCCCAGACCACCACCAAGAACAACAGCCTCGTACACAGAATTTGTATATCTGCCCAGTCATTTTCATCCACTTCCAAACGCAATGGGTTCTTCCTTGTCACATGCTAGCCCATGCTGGCAAGTTAGTAGTTCAGCCGTACTGCTGACAGACAGACAAACAAACCAACATGCCAAACTGAAAACATGTCCTCCTTGGTGGATGTAACTAATGTCCTCCTCATACGTCTCAGCTGCACTTTGCGTGTCGTAAATTCTGATTTATTAAATAGTTTCCCATGTTATATACCTGCATATTAGCACAGTATTTAAGAGCATGTTAGCATTTACGGAGAAGCAAGCATGGCTGTAGACTCAGTCTTGCTTGTTTTCTGTGCACTACTTAGCTTTATTGTTAATGACAAAAGCCACCACAAACAATAGTGGTTGGTTTTTTAGCAAAAAAGAGAAACACACATCCTTACACATTAACAGGCTATTGGCCTGTCCTATCTTCAAAGACACAAATGGGTCTTATCAACCTCAGAAACCTTTCTGGAACTTTACCTGCTTAACTCAGCATAAACAGATGTATGGAGTTGCAGTCAGACTGACAGACCGACAAATGGAGGCAGGAAGACCCCAACGATAAGCTGATGACAGAAATGAAAAACCACAGAAGGAGCATGAACAGAGCATCATCCATCAGGCAGATTAGACCAGGACTGGGACCAGAACGGCTGAGCTGTTCCACAGCTCCCAGCAAGTCAAAGGGTACCGTTGACCTATATTTGAGCACAACCAGAGAAGTAACAGAGACATCAGTCATATCCTCAATCTGCAGAGGTCTGGAGGGGCGCATGTGGGGTATATTCTGTTTTATCACATTATTCCAAGGAGAGGAGAGCGGCAGATCTTAAGGACATAGGAAGTTAGATAAGTGGAAAGCAGCAATGAGTGTAGAAGATAAAGATCCTAGCGGCAAAGAAAAAGCAGGGGCAAATGAGCAAAGGCCTGCAAGGGCATAAGAGCAGATAATAAAATGGAAAAATAAAAGAGTTCTAAAGGTATTTTTGAATGATATTATATAGCCATTGCTCGGGATAATCCCTCCAACGGTGGGTTTTAACACACTTCCTCATCCAGTGGCAGAGGGGAAACAGTGACTTTAGCAGCTTCAAAGCTGTAGCATTAACAAATTAGCACATCTGACATCCTAAGCTTTTAGCCACATTTTCACTTCTTTAATCAAATCCTGTGCAGTCACACCCAGCATTAAACTTTGTTAAACTTACTTTGCATGAGATCAAGGCTTAGCCTCATCAGGGGAGGTCCCAAGACTTAATCTTTTTAGACAAGGCTCCCTCACACACACAGACATTACCTACAATCCCACCTGTTAATATGATCATGTGTGCTGGGGGGTGCTGCTGTGATGAGGCACGGAGGAGGGGGCAGGGAACAACTGCAGGGAAATTATGAACACATTTCTCCCACATGTGTTGCATGCCATCATGTGTTAGCACAACTCTGCTGAAAGCAAAATGTCAATCTTGAGATGCACTGTACAAAGCCAGCACAAAGCAGAGGGTCAGCGTGTCAACGAGATGTATTCAGGAAACACCCACTTTCCATTAGCAAACACTGAAAAATGCAAGCTTTGCGCCCAGCTCAGTCTTAGCCCACGAGCTCCTTGATATTTCAGTTTGGGTTTTTTTGAATATTTTTTGGGGGCTTTTTCTCTTTAATTATGAATGACAGTGGATAGACAGGAAAGGTGGGATAGAGATGGGGGATGACACACAGCAAAAGGCCACAGGTCGGAATGTTAATTTCCCAGCTAATACGCAGATTTAAGTGCTAAATGTCAAACATTTAAAGTGCAGCAACTCGTACTTAATGCCATTGTTGCAGATTGTTTTCTCCATTAATTGTTGGGTTCTCTTAATGAGTGGAAACAAAGAAAGCCCTTCTCACATCACAACAGACCAAACATTCATTTTGGGCTCTACCTATTTTTGGAGTTTTTCTAGAAGGGATAATGGTAAGAAAGGTAATAGACAGAGAGATGAAAACAACAAGAGTGTGTGAGGAGGTGAGAGAAACAAGCATCTCCTCAGCTTACACAGACTTAACCCCGACCTAGACGCCTTAATTTGCTCTGTGTCTACGTCTCTCAAAAGGCCTTAGGGGTCTCTGAAGTGGAGCCAGAACCCCATCAAACTAAAGCCAGAGGTGATGTCATCTTCACTGGTTGAGTCAGTGCTCTCTTGCTCTGATAAAACAGCCGGCTCAAAGTCTTCACTGCAGCAGTTTGCTGCGACACAGAGCTTCATGTACAGTGTTCGCTGAGTGACATGAAGACACACGGATCAATGCAGAAACAAACACAAACTAAATTCTGTTACCAACTAAAATTGTCCACACAGGAATAGTTTGACATTTTGGGAAAAACTCATATTTGCATTCTTGCCCAAGATTGATACCATTCTCATGTTCATGTTCAGTGCAGTAAATATGACAACAACATCAACAGCCATTTACCGTAGCTTAGCATAAAGACAGGAAACGGGGGGGGGGGGTTGGAACAGCTAGCATGGCTCTGTTCAAAAGGTACCAAAACCCTTGGCTTTGTAGAATGTTGGACAACTTGACAGCTTCCCGAAAGTGAAGCCAAAACATCTTGATCGCCCCCTGGTGGCTTGCTGCAGAATACGTCAAACGTCCCACCCATCCATGTTAGGGGATTGAAAATCTGAATTACCAAAAATGGTTTCGGTCATTTTAGCTAATTCTGAGCATGTTGATGTTTTTGTAAGTGTTTATTTTTCTGAAAAGTTTGGTTTTCATTAGTTATTTTATGCAACAACAAAAAAACGGGTGAAACGTCATGATTGACAGCTGTGCGCGCTGTATTCGCGATAGGTCAGCGGGTGTATGGGCGGGACTTTAAAACCACGAATCTACTGCCCGATCACCACTGCAAAAACTCTGGATCCAAAATTACCAGATGGCCGTTTCAGGAATATTTTAGCTTCAATTTTGTACAGTAGGTGGAAGTGAAATAGAAAATAATATATGATACCAATGCGTTATATCTTGTTTGTTTATTCCAAAACAAAATCTAAAGTGTAATTTTGCCAAGCTGTGGTTTATAGGTGGTAAGTATGTGCCGGCCTATTTCTTTGCCGGGAGCAGTGACTTCTGTGGGGTCTCTATGCTAACCCAAGATGCTGGATGTAGCTTTATATTTAAAAGACAGACATTAGCATGGAATCAATCTTCCCATCAACTCTTGATAAGAAAGCAAATAAGTGTAATTCCCACACTTATTTGATTTAAATGTGATTTAAACCAAATGTATCTTTATTTTGATGACTTAGGGGAACCTATATTAGTTATTTAGTTGATCCTTAGAAGAGCTTTTGTTTTGAAATGCTTAAAAGACCCTCTGACATTCTTAAATAAAATGTTTTCCTGTGGCATTATTAGGAAGAACAACCATTATTTCCATTAAATACACTTATAGTGAATCTGAATTCACCTACTTAGGTTAATCTACATGAGGAAAACCAGTCGTTGTTTTGGAACTGTATCCTGATCTTAGCACGGCCACGTATGTTACAAAGACCTCGTGGAGGAGTGTCATGCTCGCTAATCTCAGTGGAGCCTCTTTCCCACAGAACCAGAGCTCTGCTTCACTGCTGTCTGGGCAGCTTGCAGCAACTGGAGCCCTGTGGGACAGAAACACTCCTCATTACACTTCACTTTTCCCTTCTTCTTCTCTTGCTACACAGCTGTTTCTGCACCGCCAATTTTAACACCTTGTTGTTTCCCGTGCACTCGCCTTAACTTTTCCCCCTCAGTGTCCTCTCATTCTCTGCCAGCTCTACCTCCTCTCCTCAGTGGGAGGCAGACTGTCAGTGACCAGCCTCTGTCTTTCAGGTCTGCACACTGAGTCTGTGGCCTCCCGTCTCTCCATATGGAGGCAATTTCCCTCCTGCTCAACGGCCATTAGAACTTGCAAATGCATTTCAGCAAACGTTAAATAAACAGTCAGATTACTTATTCACACTCCTGCAACCACTTTAGTCTCAAGTGAACCATAATCTCTGGCAGTACAGACTCAGGGGATGTAGCTATGTGTTAATCTTTGTGTGGAATAATATCCACGGCCCAGCAAATAATGGATTCCAAAGGCTTTGGAATAATGTCTGTTTATTCCATTAGTATTAATGCGTGTTTTCTTAACCCGTGGTAAATCTCTGCCCTCCAAGTGCAACAATGAATAATTTTTGCAAAATGGAACAAGGTGTGGTAATTATGACCACTAAGCAAAACTCTCTCCTTGAGGTAACTGTTAATCTTGGACAAATGTGGACCAACCAGGCCAGTGTTTTTTTTTAATGGCACACACAAATTGCTGGATTGCCCAACCCCAGAAAATCTCAACATTGCTGAGTGTACCAAATTATTTTAATAGAATACTGTAAAAATAACTCTGCATTTTAACTTGCTCTTTCTGAGCCAATTCAGCCACAAGCCCTGTTTTACAGGCATCAACAATGTTCTAAATACAATATGTGTGTTTGTCAATGTGCTTGTGAGCAGTGGAAATGTATATATATAAAAATGTATACATTTATATTAAAACAGCAGAGTTAGGCAGCCCAACATTAGGCCTCCATCCACCCTCCCAGTCTGTTTCTTTGGGCTGACTGTGGTGTCTCTCCCCTGGGTGAATGTTTTGGTCTTTACTGGGCTGAAAGTCTGTTGTCTGTGGTATGTAGGAGCAGCGCTGCCCATCATGAGACATACTTCTCCCACTTTACAAGCTGCTCTGCTGGACGTTCTTCTGAGCATTTTTCATTCATTCTTTGACTGTAACAGCCACGATGATAATCAGAGCAAAAACTGCCTCTGTGCCGAGCGAAGATACACACATGTGCAAAGAAAGAAGAGATACAGAGCAAGACACTGATGTTTTTGTGATCCTCCTCCCAGCCACAGAAGTGGCTTGAATGCACAGTTGTAAAAGATAAGATACAAAACCGCAGGGCACAGGATCCCTTTCAACTGTTGTTTTACAGCAGTCCTTGCTCCCAAAAGTAATCCAAAACAGGTTTTCAATCTTAATTCGAAACAACTTTACGAACATTTCAAAAGGCCAACTGCTGCACTGAAACACACTATTAGCTACCCGACAGTACACCACCAAACATAAAACAAGGCACTGATGTGGGTAAAGCTGCTAAAAAGACACAAATGGGTCAGGGCAAAACACCTTCACTTCAGTCCTTGAGAGACCACATTCTCAATGATACCATGTGTAAGAAAAGAAAAAAAGCACAGTTAAGGAACTCACCTTCACGACACTCTTCTCCAACAAAACCTGGACAGCATTTCCACCCCAGTGCAGTCACCTGCTTGTAGGTAACCTTGAAAGATGGCCTGATCACGGTCCTGTAGCTGGGAAACAGCACAGGGACACCGATTTCAAGGGCATTCATGTAGCTACATGCATGATCCAAATATTAATGTCTGATTCTATGAGCATTTTGCCTTTTTGACAGTGGACTGTAGAGTGAGAATGAAAATGATGAGAAAAGCAACACCACAACTATATGTACTTTATTTGAATATTTCTATTTCATGCAACCTTGTACTTCTAATCAACTTATGGATTTAGACCCTTTTGTTTTGGAGGGAAACCTTTTAAAACAGTTAATTGTGCTGATTAAACTTCTAATGCTTTGAATGCATAGTGTTACATCAATAGAATTACGAATTACTTACTACTAAATCTTATTCTACCAACATTTTCAATCAGAATAAATGGTGAGAAAACGGTAGAACTTGTGCTTGCCAAGGGTCCGAATCACTAAGTCTGACACTACGCAGAAGGACTCCCTGTTCCAACCCCATTCATGCACCAGCATCTGAGACAACTGAAAGCGCTGACGGGAGAAGAAGACTTGTCTGATAAGGACTCTGAGGGTACCTGATGACTTTGGAGCAGGGTCCAGGCCACCGGCAGCCCTGGAACACTCTCTGCACTGTGGTTTCTGTCCCGTTGTGCACCTGACAGGACACTGTTCTGGAAACAGTATACTGACACCAGTTCCTAAAATAGAAGTAAAAAGATGTCACACTTATAAATAATAGGCTACTATGCGAGAGAAATCAAACAATGTCAATATGACATGGTGTGAAAATGTGAAGGAAAAAACTAATTTATTGGAGCTGCAAATTAGACATCAAAGAGGTCACATTTTTTTAAAACATCTGCAGTGCAAAACCTTGAGTGCATGTGCTCACCTGAGTTGGGTACGAGACCCGGTACCTGGCGGGCCAGTGCTCTGTTCAGATTTGATGCGCTGCCGCAGCAGAGTTAAGCCTGGATAGCGATAAACAACCCCTGTTCCAAGCAAAGGACAGACTAAATGTATCCACATGGCCAGCGC
Organism: Etheostoma cragini; assembly: GCF_013103735.1. Lineage (NCBI taxonomy): Eukaryota > Metazoa > Chordata > Actinopteri > Perciformes > Percidae > Etheostoma > Etheostoma cragini. The sequence goes on from NC_048409.1 coordinate 11,464,403, forward strand.
GTACAGGAACGATAAAGCCATAATCCCCTTTTGATTTATCCCTGACAGAGATATCCGAAAATGCCGACGATTTTGCTGAATTTATAAATCCCTCTTTGACAGATCTACAGTATCTAAAGTAGGCTAGAATGGGGTAAAAAAAAATCCTAACTAAACCCCGCTAAAACTAAAAATAAAGTTACATAAAGAGTTGGTCATTTTGTCTTCACGAGGAGAAACAAACGGGCACTCTCACGAGTCCAACATGAATGACACCCAGCCTCTTCCTATAGAATAATGCGGTTTTCTGACGTTTGACATCTTGCCGAGGACTGAGGAGTCAAATATCCAGTGTGCGTAAAAAGCGCGCTGAGTGTGAGGGCTAGAGATGGAGTGCGTAAAAGCGCATCTGGTCCCGATCAAAAAACCACGACCCTTAGGTCGTATGTGATGTGAAAGTGATGGCCAAAAGTGGATTCATAGTTACTGAACTATCTCTCTCTATCTCTCTCTCTCTTTTATTTCTCTCTATTCGCCAAACTCCATGACGATTTAATCAACATAAGCCAACGATGTAACAAAGACAGATAGTAGCGATGACATTATGATTTTAGTCTCCGTTCGTTTTTACCACTTTGTAAAACAGCAGGATACTTTTCCTTTTGGAGATTAAACTAACCTGTGAGAATTCATTACAGATTCAGAGAATTGATATTTAGGCTTAACGAAACGCTTCTCAACGAAAATAACCCAAACCCTCAAATTGATTACTTCACAGTTTTAACAGCGTGGTATTTTATAAACTGATCGTGTTGTGTATTGTAAACAGCCGTCATATAAATCTAGTGGAGTATAAAGTATCCTAGGCTATAGTTCCCCTTTAAAATGTAGCTAGTGAAGTATAATTAGGCTAGCATACAATTAAAATAGCCCAACGTTACTCGAGTTAAGTATAGTTCATCCAAATTGTTCTTAAGTAGCCTACAGTAATCCCAAATGCGTAAATGTGGGCTAGGCTACCTCTTCTGTTTTTGACTTACCTCCGTTTTGTAAAAAAAAAATATTTTATTTTATTTTCACACGTCACCCGCCATTTATTTAATTTTTCCTGGAGATGATTGGACTCCATTTTTTAAAAGTTAAATCGTGGGAAATAAGTGAACTTAACCAGAAGGTCGACAGCGTCCCCTGCTGACGCTGCAGGCTTTATACATGCTGCAGGAGGAAAACAGGAGACGTGTCCCACTCTCTCATTAGCTTGAACGGACAGATGGAGGCAGACAGCACCGGTGGAAACATGGGTGGGAAAGCAGACGAGGAAATGGCACAAAACCCATTTGAACCTTACATTGAATCTATGCGACAGCAACTGGAAGACCAAGACCCCGTTTTTCTGATCGGAGTTATCGTCGCTCTGGCTGTCATTATCATCACCTGTGGTAAGTTTTTAGCATGCTAGCATAAACTTACAGCTAACGCTAGGCCTAGCGTCTAGTTTAGCAAAGTTAGCTACAAAGTGTTTGGTTGTTAGAAAGCAGGTTTGCAAGCAGGACCGTCAGCGTCTACATTTAAGCAGTATAATTATTTTAATAAACGAAGGTGTGCTTTAAAGACATTAGCTGAATTAGCAAGATTGGGAAGCTAACTGCTAAGCTAAAGCAAACGTCAAGTGCTGTCCCAGCATATCCGTATTTCTCACGGAAGTCACTCAACTGTTTTGAGTAACGTTAACTTTGGTTAGTAGATAACAGTTTATTTGGAATCGCTAAGAATAATTCGGAAAATAAGTCCCTGCTTTCTTTTTCCAGTATTTCTGAAGTACTTTCTCACCAGTAAAACCGTCCGGAGTGCTGTCCTGCTGGTCGGACTGTGTGACTCCGGGAAAACCCTCCTTTTCACCCGGGTGAGTTGATGAAGCCAAAACGTGGTGTCCATGTCCACGTTGTCAATGATAGCAGGCTCGGCTGATGAGAGACTGATGCACGGTTAAGTGATTGTGCATTTCATATTTCGGCAGCTGCTGTCAGGAAAGTTCAAGCGCACACAGACCTCCATCACTGACAGCAGTGCTCCATACAAAGCCAAAAACGAAAAGGCAAGTTAGGAACAGTTTTTCAGTATCACTTACAATGTTTTCATATTGACCATGGTTTAAAGTTGTCCCCCGTCCTGTCTTCAGGGCAGCACCTGGACTGTGATTGATCTGCCAGGACATGACAGTCTTCGCCCTCAGTACCTGGAGAAGTTCAAATCTGCAGCCAGGTGAGAACAGGCCAGCCTGTCTGAGCAACATTATTTTCTGTCTATTAGTGAGATAAAGTTCAGTGACCTGATTTACTTAACCCTCCTGTTGTCCTCGGGTCAAATTTGACCCATTTTCAACACGTTTCTATATCGCACGTTTGGGTTTTCTTTCAACCAAACTGACAAAAGAAATAACGGGGATGGTTCACTACAACGCTCTCCACAAGTAAAGGCTCAGTTCACTACTTTCATTGAATTTGGGTGTTTTATTAAATGTTACAATATTTGAACGTTGAAAGAAGTGTCCAAAATTTCAGAAAAAGACAAAACATCTACAAAAACATAAATAAGGCGCTGAAAAAGATCTACAAAAACATTGTAAAAATTGACAAAAAATGTGGTTTAAAAAAATACGACAAGAAAGGCTGGGAAAATTTGACAAATGTCAAAAGAACAACTCAAATTTTGAGCCAGAAAAAACAAAAAGTTGCATCACGGTCAACAGGAAAACAACACAAGGGTTAAGCAGTAGCATTTATTTACCCTCGGGTCAATAAAGTATGTCTTGCTCTTGTGACTCACAAGTAACTGATCACTTGTTTTTCATGATCACTCTCTTCAGAGCGATTGTGTTTGTAGTAGACAGCGCTATCTTCCAGAAGGAGGTGAGAGACGTGGCAGAGTTTCTGTACATGTTGTTGACGGACACTGTGATCTCCAGGAATGCCCCAGCTCTCCTGGTGGCATGCAACAAACAAGGTTCAACAACCCTTTTGCTGTGAAAAATACCCAAATATCTAAACTTTGCTTGTCGTTAGTTTGTTGTATGGCAGCGTCATTTACCAGTGTCTTCGTATTACAGATATCACCATGGCAAAATCAGCTAAACTGATTCAGCAGCAGCTGGAAAAGGAATTGTAAGTCACTTATATTATTGTTTTTACTTGGACGGATTCGCAAAATATCTTTATTTTAGGAAAATTCCACTGAAATGATCTGTTATAATTCCCTGTAGTCAGACGCTGGCCGTTGGGCGCAATTGGGATTCAGTGTCTTGCTCAAGGACAGTTGAGCTGGAGATGAAACCACCAACCCTGCAATTCATTATTGATTCACCTCCTGAGCCTTTGGTTTGATATACTGTATGTAACATTTACATTGTCTCTTGTTTCTTATAGGAACACCCTGCGAGTGACACGCTCTGCAGCCCTGAGCTCTCAGGATGGCTCTGTGGGCGGGAGTGTTTATCTGGGGAAAAAAGGCAAGGACTTTGAGTTCAGCCAGCTGCCCCTTAAGGTGGAGTTTGTGGAGTGCAGCGCCCGTGGCAGCAAGGGTGAAGAGGGGGAGGCAGACATTGAGAGCCTAGAGAAGAGCCTGGCTAAACTGTAAAGTCAGCAACTTAACATCCTCAGTGCAGAATTTGACTGGAAGGCACAGACCTCTGGTCAACGTCAACGGTCACATCAGTAATCAAAGGAGGGATGACAAATGCATCTCAGTGGAGGATTTTTTTTTACAGGAGTAACCAGTTAAACATCCTATCTGTGCTGGCTGTCGATATAAAACGTTAATACATTTAAGGTGGAAGAACTTTTGAGGCATATTCTGTCCAAAAAGACTGAAAGTAATGTAACGGGAAAATTATCTTTGTCTGGTTGCTCTGCAGTGCTGAGAAATGAAATGATGTGCTTTTTATAGTGCAAATCTTACTGTGAACATCATCCTTTTAAGCTCTTTGTTTGGCTTGTTCAGAAAATACATAGTTCAAAGAATTTTGGTAAAGTACAATATTTGCTCTTGTTGCAATTACTTAAAGAAAAATGGTTGTAGGCTGCCACAGATTTTCACCATTTGTTTTTGGATTTATAAGCTGCCATGTGAAGACAGATGGGCGTGACTTAGATTTAGTCATTCGAACAGTATGCCTTTTTTTTCTGATGTTATAGAAAAGTGTTTTCACGTTTGCAAAAGAATGACAGTTTACTTGTTTGAAAGTGTTGCATGAATACAGTGCATTTGCTATGAATTATTTTTGGGTTGTCTGGCTTGTTTAAGTAACTGACAAGATAAAGTTTTGGATGTTGGTGCAAATGAAGTCAACCGTTTAAAAGGAATAGCACAATTATTTAGATGTTAGAAGATGCGGTCTGTCTGGTGTTTAAGGGATTCAGTCTATAATAAGTAGATAACATAACACATACAGAAAACAAGGAACTTTAAAAGAAAAAAGTTTCTTTAAATGCCTTGTCTGTGTTTGAAACGTCACAATCTGGGAACAGCTTTCAGCTTGCTCTGCTTTCTTTCTAGTCTGGCACCTGGTTTAGATTGAGATGTTTTTACTCTTCAAAAGCACCACAAACTTCGTTAAACATGCTGAATTTATTTTGACTAATGTGGTAGTTTTACAATCCACAAAAAAGCAAATATTGCAAAATATATTTCAAAGGATGAGATTTTTTTTTTTAATAGGACTGCATACCAGTCAGGGACTCAGTCTTTACAACATCTGGCTTCACCCCTGCCACACACCAAAGAATAAATCTGGCATTTTATAAGACCTGAAAAATAACTGAACATTTAATTTGTTAAATATTGTGTGTGAAAACTCCTATGAAACTGATTTCTGTGAGAACTGTCTGCTTCTGTAAATATTTACCCTCCACTCTAGGGTGTTTTCTAGAGCACCAGTAATGTTTGTTCTGCCTACAGCCTCAGCTTTTAATACAGAAAGCTCCTACTGTCACCATTTAGGCCAGAAGTCTAAAAAATGGTGCATCCAGTTCCAACAGCATCACAGGAGTGTATACTCAAAAGTTTCAAAAAATGTAAACTAAAAACAGAGGAACGAGGAGAACAAAAGATGAACCTGAAGTGTGTGAATCTATAGTCGAGACAGAGGGTAGACCGTCAGACTGGAGCTCTGATCTGCGACCACCACACTGGGTTCTCCTTTCAGCACAGCAGGGCACAACCAGTTCACCTTGTCCCCATGATTGATGCTCAGTTTAGGCCCAGCCTTCTCCTCTGTCACCTCCTCGGCTCTTGCTGCCACTTCATCCTCCACCTCCTCTTTCTGTGCTTCAACCTTTGGTGGGGTCTTCGCTTTATCCTGGGATTGGTCTTTCCTCCTTGCCTTGCTTTTATTTTTCCTGCGTGGGGCTGCCGTCACTCCAGTTTTGGCCTTTGCCTCGGGAGTCACCACTGGGTGCTTACTGAGGTCCCACAGGAAAACCTGGCCGTCATTCCCCCCAGTGACGAGCCAGTGAGGGTGGGAAAGGAAACTAACGAAGTGGGCTTGGGAGGCGCCCTGACTGTGGGCCTTGACTGCTCCCTGCTGTTCCAGCTTAGAGCCGCTGCCAATCCGCATCAGGTGCACCCGCCCGTCCTCTGCCGCACAACCCAAAATGTTCCCACAGCTCGCCACAGAGACACAGTGGACCAGTGGCGGGTTGAAAAGCTGACCAGGACGCTGCTGATGGTCGTCTTCTTCCTCTGCTACTTCCTGGAGGTTGAGGATCCAAAGAGGACGCGTCTTCTGCAGACCCCACAGCATCACCTGAAGAGACAAAAAGGGTGAAATAAATCGGTATAAGGAATGTAGTCTTGGTATGTGACGTAGACACACATGGTCCTCTCCCTTACCTGCATGTCGAGTCCAGCAGACACCAGGTTATTGGGCCTGTGAGGCCGAAAAGCCACAGAGGAGCAGATATTAGTGTGTCTACGAAGAGTCCTGCACACTTTTCCCCCAGGAAGCTCCAGTACCCGGACTTCCCCGGAGTCATCAGCAACTGCCATGGCTGAACCCATTTCATTAAGTGCCAAAGCATTGATCTCCTCCTCCCCTGCACCCAGAAATTCCTCCACGGGGCCCTTTAGGTTCCTGGGGTCGAGTACACTCACTGTGTCTCCATGTGACACATACAGCTGACCCGGAACTGCAGGCGTAAACACAACACTGGTGCTGTCCTCTTCACCAGGCAGAGTGAGACGGCCTATGATGGTCCCCTCTTGGCTCCACACCGTAACCTCTCCACCCTCAGAGCCGGAAGCAAGGAGACCCTCGGGGCCGGAAGAAGCCCCAACACACAGGATAGATGTGGAGTGGCCCTCAGACCACTGTCTGGCCATGCTGACCCTGCAAAATGTGAGTTAACAAGACAAAAATATACATTAGTCTGTGTTATTGCTTTGACGTCTCTGATGTATGCCAGCAGTATCTTAAAAACTGTTCCAACAAAAACTGATCAAGATTATGGTCACTCAATTGACAAATTATAGTTTACAATATGAATCAATTAATCTCTGTTTGTTTTTGAAGCAAACGTCACAAACATTCTCTGGTCCCAGCTCCTTGATGATAACAATAATTTTATTTTCCATTAATACATTAAAAGGTTAGGGGTTGTAGATTAGATGTAGATTAGGGGTTTTAACACTTAGTTTAACAAAATAAACAATTTGAAAGGCAGAATTGGACTCTGGGGACTTGTAATGAGCATTTTTTTCACTAATTTCTGGTACTGAATAGACTAAAGATATTATGTTTAATATAATAATCTGATGACTTGATTATGAAATAAGTATTGGTCGCCCTAAACTGATTATAACCCTAATAAAGGTAGGTTATAAAGAATAATATTGCAGGTCTATTACAGTTTATGGGTGTAATGGTAACGTTAGCTACCTAATAGCAACTGTGTGCATTTTTGCATAGTTTTCTTGTAATAACCGCGAGACAAAGTATCAGTGAATGGATTCATATTACTTAAAAGTCGGGAAAACAAGACAGACATTACACGAAAATAGATTTATGAAGATATTAGAATTGAGAAGTTGCCCAACAGCCATTCTAGCTCTGCTGTTAGCCTGAAAGCTAACATGTAACTTCCTGTTCAGCCGGCGCTGTGGCTGCGATATTAAACATGTTGTTGTTAATCTGCTGGTTGAAAACTATTTATAACGGTGTCGTGACAATATTGAAAAGGTCAAGATCGCAGAATCAAGCTACCTTGTTAAGTGCCGTCAAAACTTCAGTGGGATGCCCATGTGGGGTTAGGTCGCTCATTGATGACATCATATATGTTAAGAAGCATTGGGCGTTTCTCAATACCAAGTAAGCAAAGAACGGACTTGTGTTCTTGGGGAGACCGTACTTGCTAGCTGTACCT
>NC_048409.1:11471896-11505155 GCF_013103735.1 Etheostoma cragini
TGGCCACCAAACATGACGTTTCACAAGAACACAAGAACACAAGTCCATAGAAGAACACATATTGAGAAACGCCCATTGAGAAACGCCCATTGTTTGTGTGCCCTGAGTTTGACATGCCAGGCGGATTTCTCTGGAAGCCTTAACGTCCATATTTTCACCATGAATGGCAGACCTTTAGCACCAAAAATTCCCCTAACCCTAATACAGTTTACTACAATTATTTTAATTAAAACATTGAATCGATGAAACCATACTGGGAGGAAACGACACTTGAATAGAAAGCTCAGGGCATAGGAAAAAACAGATTTTCGCTGCTGTATGTCCATTACTATGAATGTGGTAATATATAGTAGGGTAATAATATATGTATGTATGTATGTATATGTATATTTATACACACAAGTCAACAGTAGAAGCAATAGTAGTTAATCATTCTGCGGAAAATGAAAAAGAAAAGAATTTAGGACACGGAGGAGGCAGCTCATTAAATCATTGTTTAGTGGGCCTTCATTCCCACAATGCCGCTCTCTGCTGATTCACACAAAGCTGTAGATTTGTTGAGCGGGACCATTTCTGGGTCAGTGAACAGCAAGCCATACTGCCGCACTGAATAGAGAACAGAGAGGAGAGGCAATGGCTTACACACACACACACACACACAAACACACACAATGTTCATATGCTGACACATTCTGTATATCCTCACAAAGAAGCAGCAGTTCTCCCAGAGCACTTTGAATATAAGTACTCTTTTTCTGCTCATGACCTGACCGATGCTCTATCCGCTCTCTGTAATGAAATCACACAGGAAGCCTTCACTAAGCAGTCGTGTAGCCTATGTGTTAAATTGTGATACTGTACTTGCTGAGAACAGTGTGAATTTGTCAGCTGGTTTCCTGAGAATTTGTCAGTTGTAAAACTCCTTCCCACAACACCAGTAAGAGGATGATTTTTTTTTCTTTCTATTTTTTATCTATTGAAGCTGTTGTGAAGGCTTGAGTAAGGTAAGTGACATATTTTAGAGTAATGTATATTTAGGACATTGTGCTTACATTTAAACGTATTTGGGCCTTTAATTGGCTGGCAGTAACGATCAAAAGCAGATGGATAGCAAACAGAATTCACAGAGAAAAATGACATAAAGACTCTAATGGCTTCCTCTAATTTCCTAACCAGATTCTGCTGCATCTTTAAATTAAAGTTAAATTAAACATTAAAATATAGAAATTATGCAAGATGTGTTTATGTGATCCATTATTGTCAGAAATACATCTGAGCAGGCTTCATTAACTGTACATAGATGTATATAGCATACATAAACCACCTAATGTATGTCTATAAATTACCTAATTGCATTACCCAAAGTATTTATTTCAGTACTCTTTGCCCTCCCAGTCATTATTTGTGACCCCTATCTTCTACTAAACCGTATTTTTTAAACCTAATTTCCAGTTTTTCTTTGTTTAGCTGCTTCTAAGAATATTTGGAGCTACCTTGAAACATTCACACGGCTGAGAGTATGAGGTTACCCTATTTCCCAGCGAGGTCGGTGCTCTTCCACAAGGAGCCCAACGGAGTGACATACAGAGTCCCAGCGCTCCTCTACCTGTCCCGGTCCAGGTCCTTCCTGGCCTTCTGCGAGGAGAGACTCAGTCCATCCGACTCTGAGGCTCACCTGCTGGTCATGAAGAAAGGCACTTTCTACAGGAACTATGTGGAGGTCAGGGTTGAGTCAGACGCCTTTGTTTTTCAGGCATTCTACTATACCTATTCAGATATATTGTTTAAGTACTCAGAAATTGTACTTAAGAAAGGTAAAGGTCCGGCCCGTCAGACACCGCCTACCAAGATCCTGGGTCTGTCCTGGGTTTCTTCCCAAAGGGGAGTTTTTCCTCGCCACTGTCGCACTGTTGCTTGCTCTGGAGGAAACTACTAGAACTGTTGGGTCCTTGTAAATTCTGGAGTGTGATCTATCTGTATAGTGTCTTGAGATAACTTATGATACTATAAATAAAATTGAATTGAAATTGAATTAAAACTAACAATATCACAGTGTAGAAATACTCTATTACAAATAAAAGTCATGCATTCAAATCTTTACTTAAGTAAAAGTACAAAAGTATTGGCACCAAAATATACGTAAGTACCAAATGTATTACTCATCATGCAGAATGGCCCACTCCAGAATAATTTATATTATAAATAATAATTTATATAATTGGATTATAATTATTGATGCATCAATGTGTTCATCACTTTTATGTTAGAACTGTTATAAGCTGGAGCTAATTTCTACTACTTTATATCCTTTATCCTCCGGGTATCTTGTAAAATCTCCTTGAGGATTAATGAAGTTAAATCTTAATCTATAATACATCATCATAATCTAAATCTGCAAATTAAGTATTAACTAAAGTGAAGTGGAATAAAAAGCACAGTATTTGCAGCTGAGATGTAGTAAAGTAGAAAAAAAGTGTAGAAAAATGGAAAAACTCAAGTAAAGAGTAGTAAGTACAGGTACTTTAAACTTGTACTTTACTACAGGGTTTAGGTAAAGTACTTGGTTACTTTCCACCACTGTGTATCCCGAGATATTATATCTCTTAGAGTCTTCTTTTCTAATCTCCCTCGTCTTTTCGCTGCTGCAGTGGGAGGACATGCGTGTCCTGGGCACTGCTTTCCTGCCAGGCCACCGGTCCATGAACCCGTGCCCGGTGTACGATGATTTCACAGGTACTCTCTTCTTGTTCTTCATCGCGGTCCTCGGTCACACCCCAGAGTCCTATCAGCTGGTAACGGGGAAGAACGTGACCCGTTTCTGCTACATCTGCAGCACTGATGACGGAGACACCTGGAGTCCTGTCACCGACCTAACCAAGAGGGTCATAGGAGACACTGTCAAAGGTCAGGGATTCATGGAGGGAGAATCCACCCTCAAACAGTCTTGAGTTTGATTGTGCTGTTCGGATTATTACAATTATAGAAAGCCTTTGAGGGAACTTCAGTCATTTTAAAGTCAAAGCCTTTATTGTTTTATACCATTATATGGTCATAACATAAAGTTGTATAAAACCATTAGTGGCTCCAGAGGGAGCTCTGTGGAGTTTGATAACACTTGAGTCAGAATATTTTGGGGCTGAAGACTACAAGTTAGAAAATGTTACAATATCTGAGGTTAGAAAGAGGTAATGTTACCAGACCTCTGTAGCCCGCTCCTTATCTCTACTTGGCTAGCAACTCGAGGCTACATTAGCTGCTACAAGTACAACACACCCCAATCTCAGACAAAACTGTTAGTGGACAGGTTGCATTGTGGGTAATGTACTGAATGTGCCATGTTTTGACAAAAAAAGAAGACTGCATGGTATAAAAAAAGATGATTTTACTGGTTCCGCCGCATCGATTGTGGTGCTTTCTTTTACTTATCCATCAGAAGTGTTAGAATTCAATTGAATACTATCAATCTGAAAATTCTCCCATATCCCGATGTGTTCCTAAACTGAAGAAAAAACTAAAGTACGCTACACAGAATTAAGATTTTATTAAGTTTTATTAAGTAAAAAATTAAGTCTTTTTTTTACTGTGAAATACTGAATAATTTTACGTTTGCAGGGCTCTAAAATAACACATGGAGAATCACTCTGTTTGAACTGCTAACAATAACATCATATCAAAAACTGTTCCCATTTTTTCAAATAAGACTCAAAACAAAACTCACATGCTCGTTATGCAGGGCCTACACTTAAACCTGTGTAGGACGTTGGGATTGTCCATATTCACTATCCTGACCAAAAACATCCCATTCTAACTTGATTTCAATGTAAGAGATGGTGTAAATAACTACAGTGACTATAATCTGTTTCAATGTACACATGGACACCTGGGTTTTGTTTCTAGACGAAAGGAATAGATAAAATGTGAACCTATCCTTTCATGTCAATTATATTGACCCCTTATGTTCATTCATGTGTAGCTATCATCTGTAACGTGTCCGTTCCTCCTCTGTCCCTGCAGAATGGGCCACTTTCGCTCTGGGCCCAGGCCACGGTATCCAGCTGAAGTCCGGTCGACTGCTGATTCCTGCTTATGCTTACCACATTGACTGCAAAGAGTGCTTTGGACAGCTCTGCCAGACCACTCCCCACGCCTTCTGCTTTCACAGTGACAATCATGGGCGGACCTGGCGTTTCGGGGAGGCGGTGCCGGGGCCGGAGAGCGTGGAGTGTCAAATGGTGTCGGTGGACGAAGAGGACGGGACTAATGTTTTGTATTGTAACGCACGCAGCCCTCTCGGTTACAGGGTGCAGGCCCTCAGTCTGGATGATGGAGCGCTGTTTCAGGAAGGCCAGCTGGTGCAGCGTCTGGTGGAGCCTCGGAATGGTTGCCACGGAAGCATTGTGGGATTTCCTGCCCCGTTACATTTATGTCATTCTCTTGGCAATCACCTACACCAACCTATACATCACTCGAGACACTGGACGTCCTGCATGACTAACTCAAACCACACCATCCCTCCATCTCCAAACAGCACCACCTCTGGTTCTACCAGACCCTTGACACCTGATCATCCAGATTTCCTCACCCCCACCTGGGTAGTATACTCCCATCCAACATGGACCACCGCACGCAAGGATCTTGGCGTGTTCCTCAGCCTCTTTCCCCGTGATCCAGACAGTTGGCGTGGCCCCTGGGTGATCTACGAGGGCCCCAGTGCATACTCTGACCTCGCCTATCTAGAGTTGCCCCCCTCACCTGGTGCACCGCCCGCTGTGGCCTTCGCCTGCCTGTTTGAGTGTGGCACCAAAACTGCCTACGATGAAATCTGCTTCAGCATCTTTACCCTCTACGAGCTTATTGATAATCTTCCCCGGGAGGCGCAGCTGGGACACAACAATCCTGAATGCAACAGACAACAGAATCAAGTCTCTGAGTCAGATTTTAGAAGTGGACGTGACGCTCAAAGTGCAGCAGTTTTGCATCAGGTGCCTCGTGTGAAGAAGAGGAAGAACAAGTTGACTGAGATGTGCTCTGTGTCTTAAATGTATTTTTGAGCTATTATCTTCCAATACATTTTCTATGCACTCTGTGGCAAAATACACATGAACAATGCAACTGTTCTTTCATAAAATGTACTTTATGATGCACAATTTATGATAGATCTGTACACATTTACCTAATAAAGTGGCTTGTGGAGTATGTCCACCGATTATTACAGAATATTGTACACACTATTAATAAGAGGAATTATTTGTACGAGTAATGTAGTTTCTGTAGTGTTATTCAGTTGATTTCAGTTACATGAACTGCAACACAGCAGTACTTATTAATGATTGAATGCCTTTCGGTTCAGTATGTTTGTTTTGGCTTTGATCATTTTCTAATTTTAATGTTGTAGAACACATTGCCATTAAAGTTTTCTTGACACTTAAAACTTCCTCTCTGTTGAAACTATTATGGCAATTCAAAAATGGTCAGCAAGAGCAATTATCAATTAAAACCTGTATAGATAAAAAATATACATCATCAGTCAGAAATATAACTGAATTTAAGAAGTCTGACATGGCTTTATATAACATGAATGTCCCACACATTGACTCCCAATGGGGAATAACACCGTTTCACATTTAAATTCTCCTTTTTTAATCAAAAAAATGAATTGTTCACAAAATCTGACTTAGCTTGTTGAGCAAAACGTAAAAACTAATATTGAGATACAGCAATAATAAACCCATTTTGTGTATCACTATCCCAGTCTGTGGTCCATGATCACTGACAGTGATGTAGTATATCCTGTGAGAATATTCTGCTGAATGCTGGATTCTGCCAATTGTGATTAGCCTACTTTTTTCTTGATGTTCTCAGAACTCTTCATGAATTTTACTCTGTGTAGATGTTGCATTTTTAACTCCCCCAAATTGCCTGGAGATGTTTAATTTGGCCCTCTGTCCGTCCTGCTACATTTAAACTAGCACACTGTGGACCAGGCGAGGCTGCAACCCATCAAGCTCCCATATTAATCACAGCTGCTCTAATGGGATAGCTGTTCCTAAACTAATTAGCTGAGGCTGTTGAAACATGCAGGGGCTGACAACTTAAGTGAGTTGCATGAGAGTGTAGGAAGAACAGAACCAGATGAAGTGGAGCAGTTTGTTTGGTTAAGAGTGGAAAAAAATAAACAGATTGTGCCAGGAAGATCTGGACAGTCTCTTCTTTCTGCTCCCTCCCTCCTCTCTTACATAACTCCACACACTAACAAGAGGGTCATTTCCCTTCCGGAGCTCTTTCACAGAAGTGTTTTTTCCCCCTTCGCTCTAGCATCTGTGTTTTACAGCATACGATAATGAGCCTGAGGATCATTGTGCTTCTCGCTGTGTTAACTGGGACAATTGGGAGCCCCAGACCTGAAGCTGACTCAGCGGACATGAAGGCTCACCCCAACAGCGTCCCAGAGACAGCGGAGAAAACCAAGAGCTTTGTACAGGTAAGGAGTTACTAGCTCAAATGGTTCTCGTGTATTTTGTAGCTTATTAATTGCATCACTCATGTGAAGTATCTACAACATTGCCACACAGACTGCTGCTTCCAAGAATCAATATGTTTGTAAAAACTTGTTGAGATGTGAATGATCTGCACAGGAAAAGAACTACACTTTAAAAGACGGATATATAGATCTTTGTTTCAGTCATTATTCCATCGGGACCATTCTGTACATAGTACAAAAGCCATTTTAAGTTAAAGTCAAAACACTGAGCTTTCTGTATAAATGTCACATGGTGCTAAAATTCATAAATAAGCCAAAGATTTGGGAGGAAAAATAGCTACAAAAGTAAAGTGTCAGTTTTTCATGGCATCTAAACAGGAAAGCCTTATTGTCGAGTCACGGTTGATGATGGGCAGAATTGTGTGTAAAGATGAGGGACGGTGGTCAAAGTCCATTTGTATACAGTGTGGTAGATTTGACACTTTTCAGCTCTTCCACTTGTTCTTCTTCGCAGGCAGCTGTCCTGTAGCCTCCAAGTATTTGTGGATGAGTTCCTCTTGTGAGGCTGGCAGGCAGGGCTGGTATCTGCTGTAATCCATGGTGTACTCCCCCTTCCCCTGAATTAACAATAGATAGAGGATGTTAGTTTTTGAAATTATAAAAGTTTGATTTTAAGACTCCTCTGTAGTGATGGGCGAAGGTGGTACCAACAATCTAAGAGGAAGACTGCAAAGACTACTCAAAACTGAAAAAACACTGCTAATTCTTCTTTTCTTTTCAAGTAATAATAAAAAACATTTTAATCTATAATTTTTTTCTCCTCAACAGATGCTAAAATTGAACATCTAAGACCGTGAACTATTCCAAAACAATAAGTATCTATCAAGAAGGAAAAGGTCTAGTTTAGGGTAATCTATATCCTTGACGGTCCACTTCCTGTATTGCTCTGGTGCTGCAGGTAATTCCGCCGTATGCATGTATTTTCGCCGATGTCAGAATCCTTCCGCTTTCTTTGCGTGGGAAGTTTAAACTCTGGTGAATTATTGAGGACTATGGTTACCTGCTCCTCGACTCACTGCAGGGTAAATCCAGACAGCTAGCTAGACTATCTGCCCAATTCGAGTTTTCTGTTGCATGACTATTTTTGCAGCGGCTTTGTGCAGAGCTTAGCGCCGCCCATGACCATTGTGAATGTGTTTTTTTTTTTTGTTTTTTTTTAAATGCCAATAAACCAGACCACAATTTTCTCCCAACCCACAATGCTACGTGGAGTAGTCAGACCTTCCTCCGCTCCGCAGGAATGATGGTGTGGCAAAACAAAACTAAGTTTAGGGAAACGAAATATGATTTTTAAGAGCTATTTATTACACCTCATATATGGTGTTTTGAGGTGAACTTACTTCAGTGCAGGAGCGTAGTTCTGTGGCGTAGCCAAACATGTCGTTTAGTGGAATCTGTTGGGAGAAACAGCCTGAAATTAGTTGAATGCTAATGGTGGTGAAGAATTACAGCCCAAATGCTGTAAGATAAAAGACTGCGGATACATGCTGTATGTGAAGAATTAACAAACTGGACTCACATCCGCATACAGTGTGAAGTATCCTTCAGCTCCGTCCTGTCCTGTGATGACACCGTGCCTGCGGTTTACACCAGCAATGACTGTTCCCTGAAACTCCTGGGGCGCTACAATTTCCACAGACATGATTGGCTCCAAGATGGTCGCGTTTGCTTTTTCCATGGCTGAGGAGAACACATGGCAACCAGCGTTAACATACGCCAACAACAGCGGGCGTGAAGCCATAACGGAATGAGATACCATGGAACAGGAGGTCTAACGTAGACGTCACCTTGTTTTAGAGCGCCCTCTCCTGCACGGATGAAGGAGATCTCATTGGAGTCCACCATGTGATGCGCTCCATCTTCCAGGAGGAACCGGACTCCTGAAATCTTGTGTCCGCTCAGGGGTCCCTTCTCACAGGCCTCCCTGAAACCCTGGCGCGTGATGGAAGAAACAAGCAATGAAAGACAAACAAGAGCATATCTAAACTTAGTGTTCAAGTAACATATGTCATATCACCGTATAAGTGTACTTTTACCGTGACTACAGTTATAAAAAAAATAAAACCTTTTCAACAGCTGGTACAAACTGCTTCGGGATGTTGGTTCCAACAGTCTGATCTTCAAACTCCAGTTTGGTGAAATGCTCTGGCTCGAGAGGCTCAAGGACTCCGATAACTTTGCCGTACTGCCCAGAGCCGCCGCTCTGCTTCTTATGAGTGAAGTCAAACCTTCAGAAAAATGGGGCAAAATATCAACATTTTGAAGTGGTGTGACACAGCTTAACCATCTGGTAACCGAAGTCCACTTTGTTTAAGCATCTTTGAACAATTCTATTTGTAATCAAATTACAGTACCAAAATCATCAGTCAGTAGCAAAAATACACAACCCTTAAACGTTTGTGTGTGTGACTTTAACTCAGTTATGGAATCGTTTACTCTATGGATGCAAATGAGTTGACGAGGCAAATTTTTCGTTGGAATGTTTAACAAGTTCTTGATCTAAAGTTATAAACTAATTGTTTTGTAACTGTGTTGGGTGAGTTGTTTCTTAATAATGAAAAGCTGTGTGTGTGTGTGTGTGTGTGTGTGTGTGTGTGTGTGTGTGTGTGTGTGTGTGTGTGTGTGTTAAAAAAAAAAAATCTGTTTCTGCTAAAGAGAGCAGTGGCCGACGAAATGAGCCAAATAAGCCAAAATTGAGTATTTTTATGATAAACCTGACTATAGCAGAGAATTATGTTGTATATAATTTGTCTACAAAGGCAAAAATCTGTGCTCAGTTGAGATCTGGTATTTTGCCTTTGACTGTTTAAACTGGACAATGTTACTGTAGAGAAGGAAAAACTGATTTTGATTTTTTTTTTTTTTTGGGGGGACAAATCGATTCTCCAAATGATTTGTCTTTGCGACAAGATGTCTGACAAATAGGTTTGTGGTGTATAGTATCCCAAATGGGATGGGCAAAGTGTTTGGCATGACACAGAAATAAAATAAAACTAACCTAACTGCAAAGAATAACATTTTAATGAAATTAAAATGTTGTCTCTTTCAGAATTTTGACCAAATAATTTATACCTTACACCAATTTCTTAGACAAAAAAATATTTTAGTTTTAAGTATTGCAGGTATTAGTATTTTACAGTCTATGGTACAAGTGCACTATTATACGAGTTTAGAATACTTCATCTTACTTTACAAACATGTCTCTTAACACCACTGTCAATGTAGCAACAGCTGAAATCGTGCATCATGTTATATGAAGACTATTTGCAATTAGACTACATTGCCAATGATCAATACATTGACAAATTTTAAAGAAACGCATTGATGTGTCTATGACATGTGTAATGCACTCACTCATCACTGATAACACCAAATCTGACTGCTCCACATGTGCTTGCATTGCCTTTTTATCAAGAGGAAATAGAAAAGAGCTCTGTCTCTTTAAAAAGGGGTAGTCCTCAAAGAGCTCTGGTGTCAGAGGAAGAAGGAAGTCCTTTTTCCACTTAAATGAGGAACAGAAAGCTTTCCTCCTTCCAAAGTCACAGGCCTGGAAGTTGGAGCATTTCAGTTACAGGCAAGATCATATTTCACTTTTTCCCCCTGTACGGTTGTACACTTCTACATCTTGACTTTCCTTTCCCCTTTGCTCAATGGATGTTCTACATGTGCCTGAGGCTTCTCTTATCTGCAGACAAACCGACCCCTGACAAAAGCTCCACCCTATTGACACCTGGGGGTTAAAGTCCTTCAGGGGTTAGAAGCCCATCCCTCTTCATTACAGCAGCATCTGTTCCATTTCCTCACTCACTGTCTGCACTCCCTTTTTTCTCTGGAACGGCAGGAAGTATTAGTGGTGGAGAAGGCTGAAGAGAATGTGATGGCGACAGGAGAGCTGAACGTCAATCACTACCCTGCTCGGAGGGCAGCCCAAGTGGTTCAGCACTACCTTAACACCCGCTACGGCTCTCCATACAGGCTGCTGCAAGTGGACAAAGTCCACAGAGGAAACGCAGAGGTCAGCTGAAATTAACAGCTAGTTACTTTAACAGGAAGGTTCAAACTTCTACTAACTGGTGCTATTTCTGACTTCCCTTTTTAGGATGTGGCAGACTCTGGTAGAAAGTATAAGTTGGAGATCTCAGTGATGGATTTCATCAGCAATGTAAGACATGATTTAGGATTTTCCTTGCAATGGACTTACACATGAGTTTGATACAGCCATGAGTCTGTCAGTCTAGAGTAGTTTCATTAACATATCTGGTAGTTACACAAATGTGGGTTAGATTTGGTTAAGTTTTTTTAATTTTTTTTATGGTAACAGTGCTATGTAATCCACAGAAATAACTAAATGAGTCAGTTGTCCCTGCCCAGATATTAAAAGAACCCTAACACTAGATCAAAAACTACATATCTAATTACAATTTTGGTTCCGTAATCAGATAATGGAAAACTCTTGACCATGCTGCACGGCGAGATTTAGTGCTAATTTGATCTGTCTCAAAATATGGAAAAACATATATATACTCAATACCTTTACCCTCAATGTTTAAAATGGTCACTGTCCTTGCATTCATACTGTGCTTCTGGAAAGATATTTAGAGATAATCTTGGGCATACAGTTGTGTGTAAAGTAAATAATCTCTGGCTTTAGACTGGGCAGGTTTGACAAGATTTAACTAAACATAAGACAAAAGGAGGCAATGTGGTGCAACATTGACTCATTGGCTGCCATGGTGACTCCTGGACTACGCCTTTGCTCTGTATACTGCCCTTCACTTCTTTCTTATCAAACCTTCCTTTCTTCTATTGGCTTCTTTTTAATTCCTTTTTTTTAATCATCCAGATCACTGACAAATGCTCTGCAGAGATTTTGTTTCCGAGGGGGGAACAGCAGCGCTCCCCACAGGTCCAGGCCTTGTGTGAGGAGCCCCTAAAAATCAACACTAAAGCTCAAGAAGAAGCCTTGTACCAACAATACAAGATGAACTCAAGTCTGCTGTCTGCACAATATCTCCCGGGTACGTACATGAAAACAAACACACAAAGTCACATATTGCACAACATTGGTGATTTGAAAACTGTGGCTTTTGGGGATTCTTAAACTCCGTGTTACTCTCAACAACACACACAAAAGACCTACATCGTTCAATCCTGTACATTATAAAATCACACAATGTATGTACAGTATATTTAACAAGTATATATGTGGCATAATCAAGCACCACACCTACGGTGAGGAAAATAAGTATTTAAACACCCTGCTATTTTGCAAGTTCTCCCACTTAGAAATCATGGAGGGGTCTGAAATTATCATCGTAGGTGCATGTCCACTGTGAGAGACATAATCTAAAAAGAAAAAAATCCAGAAATCACAATGTATGATTTGTGAACTATTTATTTGTTTGATACAGCTGCAAATAAGTATTTGAACACCTGTCTATCAGCTACAATCCTGACCCTCAAAGACCTGTCAGTCTGCCTTCAAAATGTCCACCTCCACTCCATTTATTATCCTAAATTAGATGTACCTGTTTGAGGTCGTTAGCTGCATAAAGACACCTGTCCCCTCCATACAATCAGTAAGAATCCAACTACTAACATGGCCAAGACCAAAGAGCTGTCCAAAGACACTAGAGACAAAATTGTCCACCTCTACAAGGTTGGAAATGGCTACGGGGAAATATCCAAGCAGCTTGATGAAAAAAGGTCCACTGTTGGAGCAATCATTAGAAAATGGAAGAAGCTAAACATGACTGTCCATCTCCCTCGGACTGGGTCTCCATGCAAGATCTCACCTCGTGGGGTCTCAATGAGCCTAAGAAAGGTGAGAAATCAGCCCAGAACTACACGGGAGGAGCTGTTCAATGACCTGAAAAGAGCTGGGACCACCGTTTCCATGGTTACTGTTGGTAATACACTAAGACGTCATGGTTTGAAATCATGCATGGCACGGAAGGTTCCCCTGCTTAAACCAGAACACGTCAAAGGCCCGTCTTAAGATTGCCAATGACCATTTGGATGATCCAGAGTCATGGGAGAAAGTCATGTGGTCAGATGAGACCAAATTAGAACTTTTTGGTCATAATTCTACTAACCGTGTTTGGAGGAAGAAGAATGAGTACCATCCAAACAACACCATTCCTACTGTGAGGCATGGGGGTGGTAACATCATGCTTTGGGGGTGTGTTTCTGCACATGGGACAGGGCGACTGCACTGTATTAAGGAGAGGACAGCCCAGAAATCTGACAGATCTAGAGAAGATCTGTGTGGAGGAGTGGGCCAAAATCCCTTCTGCAGTGTATGCAAACCTAATGAAAACCGTTTGACCCCTGTAATTGCAAACAAAGGCTACTGTACCAAATATTAACATTGATTTTCTCAGGTGTTCAAATACTTATTTGCAGCTGTATAAATAGTTTTAAAAAATCATACATTGTGATTTCTGGATTCTTCTTTTTAGATCATGTCTCTCACAGTGGACATGCACATACGATGACAATTTCAGACCCCTCTATGATTTCTAAGTTGGAGAACTTGTAAAATAGCAGGGTGTTCAAATACTTATTTTCCTCACTGTATAGACAATCTAACATCCTTTGTAACGCACCAACATTGTGACCAACAGACAGCTACGGTCACATTGAGCCTGACATGAAGCCTTTCTGGCACCTCAGCATCGTGGCCGCCAGCTTCATCATGCTGAATGAGTCCAGTGAAGACACTCTGTACAACGTGGCTCAGGTGGCCAACATCACACAGCTGGTAGGTTTGGATTGCTCATTAAGCCTCTATTGTAGTGTTTGATACATATCAATTCAGAATTTTTGGTTTCAATACTCATTGGTTGATACGGTTCTCTTTAACAGCGAGTTTGCTGACAGACGCATCGTCGTAGTGCCCACATAGCCCCACCTCCTCATTCACTCACTCTTCTCATTCGCTCCAGTTGAATATAATAATTTCCAGGTTTTGTTATGGTGTTGACTCATTAGAGCTGGCAAGTGAAGTGCTTCTGTGACTGGTTTTGGTAGACAAAGAAAGCAGCAGGAGTGCTGTTATGAAATACTTCACATTTGAGGAAAATAAACAAGGAAAGGCAAAGGATGCAAGCAAGCCTAAATATTATCCCTGTGGTATCAAATGGTCTAAAATATCAATATTTTATATTATGAGTAGGATAGATTGTTTGACATTTACAACAAGTCTTATCCGTAAATATGAAAATCGTGGTTCATATTGCAATAAAAAAGTTCTCTTCAAATGTCAACATGTGTATTGTATTGGATAAATGAAAATGGAAGAAGAGTGCAGTCTATTCTATACAGTCACAAGTTTTTTGCATCAAAGGCAGACCAAACATTCAGCCATGATGTGAAGTTCTGGCGAGGAGGAGGCTGCCCACTATGTGACGATGTAACATTTGTATCAGACTGGTTTCTATTACTTGGCTTTATCTTTCCCTTGTCTACTTCAGGCGACTGAGAACGACCAGCTCAAGTTCGACTGTCACGTACTGCTGCATGAGATGGTGTCCCAGGTAGACACTTATTTTTAATTGCCACCCTAAATAAATCTTTAAATGTATTTATTAGTTTTTAGAAATGACAAAACTAGATGGATCACTACTTACTGTACGTCCAAAGCTTTGCTTTAGTATTTACTGTAAAAAAAACTTCCTCAAAACCTCACTTTACACTGAGCGAAGGCTAATTTACACCATTTATAAAACCATAAACATTTGCTAAATGTTCTTGCTTGATTACTTGTTCACCAGAATAATAATGGCGGCGCTAGTGGCATCTTACAGTTAACTGATCTGATTCCAGTTAGTTGAGAAGAACACTTACTCTCGTGCTCTGTGTGTGTGTGTGGTTTTCCTACTTGATATATCCTGTTTATTTGACAATCTGTTATTTTTTGCAGGAAATAATTCACTGGAAGCTGCTGTTCACCTGGTCTCCTCCAGATGGTGTTAAAGTGCTGCAGATGGAACAGCTGCCACACCGCCACGAAGGGGAAAAACCTCCAAACACAAACTAAACCGCTAACATTTGTCACACTGCTATAACAATATCTTGCTGCTTGACTGAATGCTGCAAGTAAAAAGCCATCATATATAATGGTGATATCCTTACATTGTGCTACTTTTTGTAGTACTTTTGGTTGTTATTGTATTTTAGCCGAAATAAACGGTTTCTACAGACTGTGTTTGTGTGTTTAGATGAGCACTTACTGTACAGGACTTGTGATCGTCTCTCTGAAAGCCACTTTAGGCTTTCCCATTACACAGGGACAGTTGTATTCCCTCTCCATCCTCTGAAAACAACAAACCAATACAAGAATAAATTGAAAAAAAACAATCAGGTTTACAAGGACAATTCATTCGTACTTGAGCTGTGCTATTTGATGTGTTATCCATTTAATATTCAGTCTAATTTCCTGAGTCTGGGGATCTCACTCCAACAACAATGAAGCTCAGTAGCATTCGGCTTGTGGTGCAGCCATGTCTTTTTCTATCAGTTAAAATTATCCAGAGACGTGTCATTTATAAAAGAGCTACATCTGAGAGGTCCAAACATCCACAAATCTAGATAGCACCATCAGTCAGAGACAAAATAGGTCTGTGTCATTTATTGCGGGCCGTCTAGTACGCAGAACATGCAAAACATCGTCCGACTGGATACCTGGGAGTAGATTTCAAGATGCAGCTCGCCCATGCCCGAGATGATGGTTTCTTTGCTCTCTGTGTCAAAATGCACTCGAAACGTTGGATCTTCTCTGGTGAAACGGTTAATACCTTTGGAAAATTTATCCAGGTCATTCTGGTCGGAAGCAAGAGAACAAGAAGAGTTTATAGATGGGATTAAGACTGTAGTGACCGAATGCAAGAGTAAATCAAAGTTGTTTTTTTTACCTTGTTGGTTGGCTTCATTGACATGGAAATGACAGGCTCTGGGACGTGAATGGACTCCTGTGGGTCCACAAGGATAACACATGAGCACAAGATTCTCATTAATATCCTGGAGAGGAGAAGTAAAAGAATCCTTTCTAAAAAGTTACTCACCATGGAAAGGTTAGCGCTGGTCCTGGATGTAAAAGTGTCTCCGCTGGCACAGTCAATCCCAAACAGAGCACATATATCGCCTGCATAAACCTCATCCACATCCTAAAAAACCCAGCATGGGTAGAAAGGACGCAAATAGATAAGGGAAGTCGAGGTGTTAAGCTTCAGGACTGTGTTGATTCAAAAGTGTTTTGTTACTAATAAATATAGGACTGAATATAAAATAGTTGCATCATGTCTTGTTTTGATGCAAGAAGGATGGAAACATAATGGAAAACGTGGTGTCACAGGGGATGTGGTTATTATCTACAAATCTTATCTTGACTGGGGCTAAAAAGAGGAACCTAACCATTTTGACCAGTCATGTTGCTCTGCTATTTATCAATGCAAACCACAGATGGAAAACTGTGCGCTCTGACAGCCTGCTGTGCTGACGTATGCCCGCCTTGTACTCACTTCCATTTGGTCAGCGTGGAGGCGCACGAGCCTCTGAACCCTGACCTTCTTGCTCGTGCGTGTGTTGATGATGTACTCCCCCTTCTTTAGACAGCCTTGGTACACCCTCACATATGTCAGCTGGCCAAACCTCCCTGCCTGATATTGAGACACACCGCAGAAGATAACAAAGCATAACAGATTAAAATGTTCCTGGCAAGGCAAAGGCAATATTATTTATAAAGCACATTTCAGCAACAGGGCAATTCAAAATGCTTTATACAAAACGTCAAACATTAAGAAACAAATTAAGAAAACAAATATGAGGCTATCTTTCAGTGCAGTATAAAAAAATAAAAGAAAGGGGCATAGAAACTGAACGCTGCTTCCCCCTGCTTTAGTTCTGACTCTGGGGACAGAAAGCAGACCTGTCCCAGATGACCTGAGAGGTCTGGGTGGTTCGTAGTGCAGTAGCAGATCTGAAATATATTTTGGCCCTAAATTGTTTAGGGATTTATAAACCAGCAGAAGTATTTTGAAATCAATTCTTTGAGGCACAGGAAGCCAGTGTAAAGACTTCAGGACAGGAGTGATGTGATCCGCTCCGTCTTTGTGAGGACCTGAGCAGCAGCGTTCTGAATCAGCTGCAGCTGTCTGATTGATTTCAGGACACTCTTATAATAGTCAAGTCTACTAAAGATGAAAGCATGGACAAGTTTTTCCAAATCCTGCTGAGACATAGGTCCTTTAACCCTTGATATATTCTCAAGGTGGTAATAGGCTGACTTTGTTATTGTCTTAACGTAGCTGTTGAAATTTAAGTCTGAGTCTGTCGAGCAAAATAGCAGAAATAAACATGAAGACTAGCCTCTTACCTCCAGTTTAAAGGCCAGCCCAACAAACGGTTTTGCAGAGTCTCTTGTAGGGTCCATTAGAATCTTTGATGTTTGACTGTCATCTCTAACACAGTGTAAAAAAAACCACAGACATTAGTGCACGTATTCTCTCATGAAAGATGTTATGGATAGACCCTGGTCCATACTCACTCGTCATTGAGGATAGCATAGTTTTGGACTTCAGTGGGGTTCGGCAGGTAATCCAGGACAGCGTCCAGTAGAGGCTGAACGCCCTTGTTCTTCAACGCTGTGCCCACCAACACCGGCGTAAACAGACGCTGCACTGTGGCCCTGCGGATTGCAGCCTGGAAGGCAGTGATGTGACGAAAGATGTGAGTGTTGGGAAACTAAAATATCTTTGTTCTTCATTCAAACTCAGTGTTTTATTGGTTGCCAAAGTCTTGGTTGTTGAGTTTGAATGAAAAGACAATGTCACGCTTCAATAGGAAGACTAGTAAAAATTAGGTTTCAAAAATGCCTTATTTTTATAAGCACTGCTAAGTCCAGATGAAAATATCTCAGAAAGTACTGGACACAAACCTTCAGGTCTTTGTTGGTTGGAACCTTTTCCTCCAAGAACATCTCTCCCAAGACTTCATCAGCGTTAGCCACACACTCCACCAGCTCCTGCCTCCGTTCTGCAGCCTCAGCACGAAAATCTGCCGGGATCTCGTCACAGCGGATCGTTTGACTGCAGGGAGGAAGAAATGGAGTGAATCATAATGATCAGGAACACAATTAACACTTGTAATCTGACAAATGCAGATTTGAAGATTGGTGTGACGGATACCTGTTGGTGTTATAACTCTACTTTTTTGTCTTTAGTCGCATATATGGTAAAACTATTCTTGCTGCTAAAATTACAGTGCAGAACAAAATAACACAATTCACACAGAAACAGATCTCTTCATGGTCAAGCTACCACAAGGGTAATCCCTCACCCAAAAGGTCCATCAAAATACATGCTGCGCTCCTCTACAAGGTCGATGATGCCGCGCATGTTCCCCTCCAGGCCGATGGGGATGCTCACGAAGGCTGCGTTGTGGTTCAGTTTGGTTCTGGGGAAGGCAAAGAAAAAGTCTGAATTGAGAACAAAATTACAGGAAGAAAAACTAAACCAGATTGTTTATTTGTATGTTATTTGAACGTGTGTTTGTACGGGGACAGGTGTCTAGCATAAACCAATGCCATACACCACGGCATTTATAGCCTAAGCAGATGTGTGCCCGTCCCGGGATGGGCCTTTAAAATACATAAAACTCAGCAACAAATGCATAGACCTTACAAACCACAAACACGACAATAAATCCGTACATTAAAAAAAAATCAAAACTTACAACTCAACAAGAAAATAAAGACAAATCATAATTTATGATAGGGGTTGTGACTCTGTACTGGTCTCACGATTCAATACGATAACGATTATTCTGCCAACAATTCCAATCAATTCAATATCATGATGCTTCACTTCAAAAAAAAAATATATATATATATATATATATATATATATATATATATATATATATATATATATATATATTTCTACACATGGTTTTCATTGACAAATTCAAGCAGTCAGACATATATGCAATCCCCCTTTTTTTGGGTCTGCTTTTGAAAAACACACTTCCTGGATATAGCGATTCTGAACACAGCAGACCGAAGACAAAAACAAAAAAGCAGCGAGCGGAAGATCAACAAGTAACATCAATAGACAATAATCGATTATGGTATGATCGTCCAGGTCCGCATCACGATGCAACGCCCCGATTCATGACTACATTAGTCTTGTCTCTCTTCAACAACAGTTTGAGTTTAAAATGATCCCAGTCAGGATCCAGTTTGAGTTCTTTAGGGAAGGTGTTCCACATTTTGATGCCCAAACAGAAAAAGATGTTAAATTCGGGACTTACGAAAGGGCACCTTACAATTCCAGCTGTCTGTATGTGAGCCCGAACATAGAAATAAAATTCAGGGTGTCACAATACTGACAAAATGTGTATATTATAATGTATATTGCAAAATGAACTATTAATGTTGTAATATCACTTTTTGGTCTAAACATTTGTAAATGTATAAGTGAATGGAAAATGCATCAAAATAGATTAATAACAAACAAGGTTTATTTCAACTGAATCACATTGGACTGGTGCAACATGAATAAATAAAACCATGTCTGCAGAACAGGACAACTTTTCTTTCGCTTCTCTGATTCATGCCGTTTTGTTGTCTTTATCTTTTCTCTATTTCTTTATCCGTCTATTTATCCCTGTGCTAAAGTGCACTAACAAGTGGCACGGTAACAGGCCAATGAAACATGACCATTATAGCGTTTCAGGTGAGCTTTAAATTGAACACAAGTAAGCTACACAGCCAACGGACGGGACGCATAAACAAAATATTGCATTATTACCGCGTTTGATATAATATTGCGCAACATGAGATCGCGATAACAATATTGAATCGATATATGCACCTCTACTCTGAGTGGAACCACAGGGTCACTGTGCACCTGGGAAGCCGCCTGGTTAATAGTATAATGTACCTCATCTGCTGCACGGCTCGGCTGGGGTTGGCGCCCATGCGGTCCAGCTTGTTGATGAAGGTGAGGAAGGGGACGTTGTAGCGTTTCATCTGTCGGTTCACTGTCATGGTCTGACACTGGACTCCCCCCACCGCACACAGGACCAGCACGGCTCCGTCCAGCACACGCAGCGCTCGCTCCACTTCGATGGTGAAGTCCACGTGACCTGGAAAAACAACAGGGACAACGACATTAAGGGAAAAAAAAATACTGAACATTTAAAAAGTGATTACTTTGACTTGTGAGGTACAGTCCTGGAACTGGTAAATAATCACTTCAGCCGGGCTGACCCTTCCTGATATGGTGGCTAGAATGCGCTATAAATCGAAACCACAACAGTACAAGGTGTCTGTGTCCCGTCAAGCACAGAAACTAGGGCTGGGCAATATATTGATGTGTCGATATCGCGATATCGACATCAATATATTGGCCAGTACAATTGCATTTAAAACTTGCCCTGGTCAAGTCTGTTGGGTGCTGACTCTAGCAGGAGGATAACACAGTGTAGGCAGCACTGATTGTTTTCATTTATCTCTCTACTGACAACACTCCAAATTTAAAAAACAAAAACAAAAACAGAACTACATGTTGAAATCGACCGGAATTCTCCTTTAAGGACATGGGCATTTACCAGGCAGATAGGGTCTAATAAAGAATCCTTATCAAGTTGCATCATGGGAAATGTCACATCCAATACTTGTGCTGCTTACTAGCAAACTTGCATTACTATGCAAACTTGTGTCGCCATCGGCCCACATGATGTACAACGTGTAGTACCTGGTGTGTCAATGATGTTGATGTTGTGATTCTTCCAAACGCTGTATGTTGCAGCTGACTGGATGGTGATCCCTCTCTGTCTCTCCAGCTCCATGGAGTCCATAGTGGCTCCGACACCATCCTTCCCCTTCACCTACAAACCCCAGGGAAGGACAACAATCCATGAATACAAAAGGTACGCATGCCAACCGATGTGCCGGACAGCAACAGCTCCATTTATGCCCAAACAGTCCACCTCAGCGCTCACCTCGTGAATCGCTGCAATTTTGCCGGTGTAAAAGAGGACACGCTCGGTCAGGGTGGTCTTCCCGGAGTCGATGTGAGCTGAGATCCCGATGTTGCGGATCCTCTCGTTGGGAAAGATACCACAGGAACATGCCCGACAGCTGTTAATAAGCACCTGTAGAGATCGAACAAAATCAATACGCAAACCCCATTCTGTCGGTTCGCCGATTGTGAAATGCAAATTTGGCAGAGCAGTATAGATGACCCGATGTATAATCGGTTCATCTGCAGACACTAATGTTACCTTTTTAAGAGTGACACTTCCTGGCGCCAAAAGATGCGTTTTTGACAAAGACAGACCCAATTTTAGTAGTCTCATTGTGACTGCCTGGTCGGGCACAGGGTGTTCGTACTCCTCTTTTTACACAACCCGAATCTGACAACCTGGTATGTGAATGTCACGCCGGGGACCTGCTGGTTGTGGTTGTGAAACGTTACTTCCTGCTCTACGGAGTCTCAGATGTGCCAAAATAAGGAATGTTTGCGTTCTTTGAAGATGAACGAAACCACTTTCAAGTTTAACTTAGTGGAACAAATAAGATATGGGTTTTGAGTTATATGGATGTTTATTTTTTCCAGTTTGAGGCTCAAATCACAAACTCCAATGGCCGAGAAAACGCGCGTGGACAAGACACATGCTGCCTTCAGTTGCTGTTAAAATGCATTTGGCACAATGTTCAATATTTAATGAACAAAAAAGACAATATTAAAAAAAAATGATATGCATTTGTTATATCTAATTTTAAAATGAACAAAAAAGACAATATAAAAAAAATATGATATGCATTTGTTATATCTAATTTAAAAAAGCCCAATAGTTATCCTAGTTAATAGTTATTTAGAGTTTCAACCGAGTTCAAATAAAACATTGCATTTAAAATGTTCCTAAATAGAGTTTTTATACTTTTGGACGAAGACCAACAAATGTGGGCAGCTACAAATAGAAATTCCGGGGAGCATTTGAAGGTAGCACCTTTAAATCCCCGTAACAGGCTCATGTCGCGTGCTTTTATTTAATAGCTAGCTAGCTAACGGTTTGTTAGACACAATATAAAACTATAAAGTAGGCTACTAATATTTTTCTCAACTTCCAACTGTTTCGAACTTAACAACAATCCTAAACCGGGTTTAGTTGGTGTCAGTTAAAATAATTAGCTTTAGTCACTTAAACAAAGAGGGAACGTTAATAGCATAATATAAGTAGCCTATCACAGCCTGAACGTTAGCGTTAGCTAGATCTGCTTTTGTTTGACAAGCGTTTCCTCTTTCACTACAACCACATGCTGATACTAGCTACACACACACACACACACACACACACACACACACACACACACACACACACACACACACACACACACACACACACACACACACACACACACACACACACACACAGAGCTTGCTAAAACGATAAGCCACAGACACATCCCCTTGCAGCAGCCTGTTGTAACATTATAAACCTCCACATGCCTGCCAGCCTTTAACACACTGCTTCACACACACCAGAGGAGGAACTCGGGATCAGTCCGGTAAGTTTTTATTTTGGTTGATATGTTTCACAAGTGTAATATGATTTTACGTGTCTCCACAATGTACTTTTTAAATTTTTTTATATCACAGAAACCCATGTTTTCTTTTCCCTGCCAGTTTAAAGATGACTTGTAGGCCTATATTGATGTGTCTCTGTCACTGAGGCTGAAATGGGACCCAATAGGCTACATTTAAAAAGAAGAAAAGAAAAATTCCACCTGAAATTAATCAGGCTGCATTTTTGTCTTTAACCCTCATGTTGTCCTCGGGTCAAATTTGACCAATTTTAAGTTTTTAAATCACAAAAAATGGGCCTTTGGAATAATCTGGACATTTCCTCATTAGAATAATCAAACAACTTTGTAAAAAAGATCAAAAAAAGGACCCACTACATTAAAAAGTGACACAAATGTCAGAAAATGGGATAACTTTTTTTCATGGTCGACGAGAAGACAACACAAGGGTTAAAATGTGAAATGTGAACAAATACCTATTACCTAGCTACCCCTAACCTATACCTTAATGCAGAGCGGCTGTTGTTTTCTTTAAAGATAATGGACATTTTCTTTTAGAGTACAAAAGCTAAAGTGTACACCAATAGGCTTATTTGCTGGTCATATTACATTTATTTATATATATATGATGACAACACTGTGTGTAAGTAGTTATAAATGTAACTGTCATGTCCTCTTAGATACGTTTTTAGTGTTTTTATACATTTTCCAAGAAGTGACCATAAAGTTATGTGTCACTGTGTGGATGGGCGGTTACACTTGTGTTTTAAAGAATCCATTCAATGTCAGCATGGCTCAAGAGTCTGTCATTCTCTCAGTGTGAGTCATTATGGATGATTTTGATTGGCGCTCTATAAGAATGTTCTGGAATGTGTGTGTTTGTGTGAGCTGTTCTTTCCATTATTATCCTTCCTGTCTTGTTTCCTCTCTGTGAGCCTTGCTTCCAGACAGCAGGGTGACTACAGTGCTGTCACAGTAGCCTAAATGACAGTGAGTAACACTTAGCAGTTCACTGTGACTTATGTCAATTACCTACTTTGTTTTTCCCCCAGGATGCCATACTTGGTCTTGTAAGATAATGGAAATTTTATTTTAATAGAGGGAAAGCTGCATTCTAATGTTAAATATTGATGTGAAAACAGTAGTGTCAGAATAGCCGTCTAGAGGCTGGAATTTGTGACTGCTGATGCTCAGAGGAATGTATCATTCACCTATAAGTTTTCCATTTTAGTGACTGTATTTCCCTGCTAGAAGTTGAAACCCACATACTGCTTGTATTTGCTGTGTTTTGACATTCCTACCTGTGTTGGATGCTATTTAGTGCTAAAATTATTACTCAATTAAAGCTTTTTGTGAGGATTTTCTTCTCTTTTTATAAATAGGCTTAATAGCTTTATACATACATACATACAGTATAGTGATTTTGTGCCGTGGGTCAGACTAAACAAGGCCAACTTGAAGACATCAACTTGGGCTCTGGGAAACTGCCATCTCCTTCACCCAACAATTAATAATTTAATCAAAAAAATAAGTGAAAGACAAATCAATAATGCAAATAATCCCCACCAGCATCACACTTGTGAAGCAAAGGGTTGGCTTAAAACTGTGCTTTTATCTGAACAAAGCCGCATTAACGTTTTTTGTTACACAGCTGCTTTTTATGTTCACCACATTTCATGCCCACTGTATGTTTTTGGGACATTCTTTTAAAAAAAAAAAAAAAAGTATAAACGATACACCTTAAAGATAGCACGTAGGGCCAAAATTAAAATGCTGAAGAATCAAGCTTACTTGGCCTAAGAGCATAGCGTCCAGACACAGGAGGGCAGTATTACTCTTACTAACACTGGTGAAATTCAGTCTGAAACTCCCTAAAACCTTTTGCATTTCTTTGCACTACTACTCTGCTCTCAACCGTCCTATTTAAATCACTCCTCCTGTCACACTTTCCTGTGAATGTACTGTCATTGTAAATGCTGTTGATATGACTTGCCCTCTGTCACTTCCTTTGCCCTCTTCCAGGAGATAGGATATTATTATTATTATTATTATTATTATTATTATTATAGGCTATATCTAAAGTTCAGGACTGATAAGTCAGATTAATTGGCATTCTTAAAACAGAAACTGTGATTAATGCCAGCCAGTGTTTACTGGCTTAGATTATCAGGTGTGTTCTATGTGTCCTGTAAATGATTACATCATCAGTCTTAAAGTACAGACTTAAAGGTTAGGGAGTGTTTGTTGTTCATGCACTTAGCCTAATTATTCATCACCTGTTTGTTCTAACAGATTGGAACAATTCTGACGTCGAAAAGGGAGGATGGAGCAATTTAAGATGTCCCACTGGATTGTGTGACTAAGGGCTTGTTTGACATTGTATGAGTCACGGTTTAAGTTTCAACTATTTTCATAATTGAACCACTGAGGGTGTGTCTGGGACGGTCACTGTTACTACTACGGCATGCAGGATGGGCCAAACTCGCTCGGATCTATCGCACGACACAGCCACCCCAGGCAAAGCGAAGTGGAAAGCAGGCGAAACAGCCCGTCGACTCCGTCTCTGCAGATCTAGGAACGGAGAAAAGCGACGGGGTGGCCATTTGAACAGGAATCCGATGAAAAATAAAGTGTTATCGTGTCTGGGAAGGAGAAAGCGAGACTCCAGCCAAACAGAAGCGGATTTAGGTTGCGGAAACGGAGCTGGAGACCCAGCAACGCGCCGCGATCACCGAGTAGGAAAGTTGCCGAGGGACGAGCTTGTCTCGGGGGGTGAGGAACACCGAGCATCCCCGGGTTGTTTTGAGTCACGATCCGGCCTCGATGAGAATGTCGAAGCTATCCAAGACGCCGTGAACCGGGAGGCAGCGGCCGGGTCGTCCGATGCGTCAGGTTTGGAAACGTGGACCGGTGAAGTCAGCGGTGCTGGCAGCGAAGAGCCGAAACCCGAGCGAGAGGACAATGCATCGGAACCTCCGACGAGGGCCATGGAAGATCAGCCACTGGGGGGAAACTACCAGCATCGCATTGTGACTGAGGCTCGTGAATTAACGGGGACCAGTCTGAGTTCAGCCCGGCTGCTCACCTCTGACCCCGATACTGAGCGGACTTTCTCTAGCTTGTCCCCAGATCAACATTTGGACAGTGGACTGTCCGTAACAGGCGATCACGCTGAGGCACAAATGACCAAAAGAGGGTCCAGTTCCGTTTCACGTGGGCCCAAAGCGACCGGTGACCAAAACAACTTCTGTTCGGTTGAAAGTGAGAGTCGAAACGATTCTGACCAAGCCCCTGGGGGTCCTCCAGGAGGCCAACGGTTCCCGGGAACCATACCGAAACTCATCATAACTAGAGACCCCAGTCCGACCCGCTCTCAGGACACATCTGCCCTACTGACCGTCCAAACGGAGCTCGGCACCGGCTCGTGTCTGGAACCTCAGCCAGATGACGAGTCCCCCTGCTCGGACAGCGGCTGCGGAGGGTCCCCTGCGCTGATACGCTCACCGAGGAAGCTGTCCAATTCCTCCTCCATCGGTCTGTCCTCCGCATCGTCCTTCGAGGAGTCCGAGGATGACTTCACTGGGAGCGACATCGAGTCCAGTCTGTCTCCGTCCCGGTCTGTGTGTAGCCCGGACGATGGCACAGGGGTGAGTGCCTTTTTCAGATTTTTCCAAAACAAACCCATTTTTATTTAAATTTCCTGTGCAGTTCAATAACTATGAACACTCCTAGTAAGACCTGACAGCAGTTGTACAAAAAATCATAAATATATATGCTTTGTCTACCAAATGATTACCAAATGCAAATATAGCACAACTGATCATAGGCTACCAAAGCAGGTAGGATAGGCATATGTGACCATTCCTCAAGTGAACAAACCATGGGGTACAGTGCAGATTTACTACACAGCAAAATAACTGCAAGCAAAACAATAGAATATAAATTAAGTTAATGTGCAAACACACACCACACACACTGCATACAGGACACGTGCAGGCCAACGACCCTATGAGCATGAAGACACATGCGTTTCCTTACTCACTGTTGCATGGCTGTTGTGTACATGCACAGTGACACATCACCGGCTGCCAGATGTCAATCACATTGTTGTTGGTCACCATGCTGCGGTGCATGTCATAGATTAGATATATAAAAGCTGTTTAAACTATGTTACATTGATATTTTGAGGTGTTTGATTCCAAGGAAATGATGATCTACGTGTTGTGCAAATTTACAAAAACAATGCCCCAGCCCAGTCCAGCAGGTGGTTTGCTGTACAGCATCTGTCTTGTGTGGTTTGGCTGATGTCTTGTTTGTGTCAAATGACTGAAAAAATGTCAGTGACGAGTCACAACATTAAAAATAGCTTTTCCGATGTATTGTATCAAATGCACGGTTAGGCTCGCCTCCCTGACAATGAAACACGACTATAATAAATTTAAACTGCCTCTTATCTCCAACGCCCACTTTTGTATATTTTTACTGCCACGGCTCACAATCACATGAATTTGCTGAGATTAGACGTAGGAGCATTTAAACACTGTCTGGTTGCACGTTTGAATAATTTGTCATCCCATTTAAACTGCCACTTCAGCTCTATTATAAAAAGATGCTATCATAGCAGTCTAGAAGTCAGTTTACTTCCCCAAAGGCTTAGGGTTTCCTCTCCTTCAGACATTAGATTAAATTCCAAGTAGGAGGTTGCCCCCCCGAGTCAGAAGACTTTGATGCACTGTTGACTAGAAATGCTTGGAATGAGACCGGTCTTAAAAACCGGATGTCTCTGTTTCAATTTGTCAGCATCTCCACTTCTCTGCAGCGTGTAAATCCTGAATATCCAGGTTTTCTGTTCAGGCCACATCACGAAGCCTGCATATTGAAAGATGTTCAACATTCCATTCATATTGCGCTGCTCAAAATGTTAAAACCTGGCCGAAGTAGTTATAGTGTGTCTGTTCATATGTATATGTGTGTTTATATGTACGGTAGATATATTCTCGCTAATCGAGCCCCAGTTATTTTTCCCCAGATGGTCCACACTTATCAGGTATTTTATTTCTTCTTCCAGAGATGGACATAACCATTGTTTTGATTCTGGCCTCATTATTATCGTTCTATCATATTCTAAAGGTTCAGATGGCCAATGCATAGTCTGGGCTTCTATGTGCTCACAGCTGTAGGGCTGTGACTAAGGGCATTAACATTATTGATGAATTACTAATTATGTTTTTAACTTTAAAATGTAAGAAAATACAGAAAAAATACCCTTTATCCTTTCTTGAGCCTAAAGGGACATCTTCAAATGTCTTGTTTTATCCGCCCAGTAGTCTTAAACACAACGCTGTGTAATTTTTTTATGTTATATAAAAAAAGGAACAGGACAAGAAACAAATCCTTTCAATTGATTAATTGACTATTAGTTTTAGCGCTGCAAAGCTTGTGATACTTCAACCCTCATGGTTTTAAATGACATTTCCATATTCAAATAATAATTCTCATTTTCCCTTGTTTTGTCATGTCAGAGGGTATGAGGATTCCCAAAGTTTACATTTCTTAACCGATAGGAACAAATAATTATCTCTAATTGTAGCATTGTTATTGTGTCTCCTGGATTAGTCTTTCATTTTGAGTTAAATCATGGGAGTCTTACCCTGTCACATTTCTCCAAATGACAACGTATTGATTGGCTGCCAGTCAGTCCCACTAGTTATAATGTGAATCAGCAGGTCAGTGGACAGTGTAATTCCCTGACTAGAACACTGAGGAAATGAGCAACCTGATTAGTTGCACTTAAGCTGTTGTAACAAACATGACGCTGGCTGGTGGTTTCTAAGAACGGGTCTGTTTAAATGGGCACGTTTTGTTCTCTCGCGGTTGAGTAAAAGCTCTTTTGTCATTCAGTCACTAAGAAGGAGGGTGTGTGTTTGTTGTTGGTTTTAAGAAGCTGTGGCCACGTTGTCAGCTCCCAGACAAACCAGTTGCATTTTGTACGCTCTGTGAAGCAGATACTTGCTCAAACATGCATTCTCAGCGAGACGCACACGGCGATGCCGTTGCATTCAGAGTTCAGTGTGTGTCATGGAAAATTGGGCTGAAGGCAGAGCCTGTTGCTAGGTGACATTGTTGCCATATATGGTACTTTTTTTTTTTTTTCTCCTTTTCTTGTTTTTTCTTTCTCACACAGACAGTACTCTGTCCCTGGCATTTGAATGTTATTAGATGTTAATTCCTAGAACAGTCTGCTCATTCAACAATGCACATATTACTGTATAAGCTATTATAACATTATGAGACAGTCTTTCTCCCCTCCTAATATTTTTGCCGCGAAACCCCATGCCGTGGAACCCCATACAGTGGAACAGAAAACGAGGAAAATGAGTGTAAGCGGACCTAACATAAGACAAACACATACTCTCAAACTTTTTGAACACGTAGCCTACACATGATTCTTATTCATGCATGCTTATTCACATGATCCACAATTGCAGACTTGTTTTCCATGTCACCCTTATACAAAGTCCCACACATCACTCCCACGTCACTTGTACACACAATCCACGCTACAAAGCAAAAAAAGAAAGCGATACAATACATGCTGTTTGTTTGTTTGGATCCACATTGCTATTAGGAATTACTGTATTTTTACAGCGTATATACTTCAAGTATTCAGATCCTTTTAAAAGTAGCAATGCCACATGTAATATACACTACGAGCAAAAGTCCTACATTCTAGTAAAAGTATGTAACTAATCTTAAGTAAAGGACTCAATGCACAAAATAGACCCTGTGAGTTATCTATATATTTTTTTCATGGGCTTAAATAGTGCGTGTGTGTGTGTGTGTGTGTGTGCGCGCGTGTGTGTACTCGATCTGTACTTTTGCAGTTTTTTGGATGTAAAATTCAGATTTGGACAATGACTAGTAACTGATAAAGTGGAGTAAAAAGAACAGTATTTCCATCTGATTTGTAGCTGAGAAAGGGAAATACTCCTCCACACATACAGTAGAGTAAATTTACTTATGTACATTTCACCACTGATGACATTGTCCGGTCTGTGTCCAATAAAAATAGACTATTTTATTTTTTCAGATAATCTGAAAGTGTTCCTTTATGGGTACGAGATGACTTTTTAAGCTAAACCATGCAAAAACCCACAGGTTTAGCTCAAAACACATTGTCACAAAAGAATATTTTCATTATCTAATATTTGGTTAATTATTTTTTCAATTTTTCACTATTATTTATGGACTAAAAAGGATATTATTATTTTTTATTATTATTCAATTTACAGTGATATAGAAGACAAAATGCCAGCAAATCCCCACATTGGAGAGGATTTCACCAGAAAATATGTTGTATTTATTCTTCATAAATAACGAATAACGATTACTTATTTATCTAAATTGCTGATGATTCATTTTTCAGATTGATTAAATATTTGTTTTATCTGAAGTCTCTTTTCTGAAGATGGTATTTAGAAGCCATCCCATCTTCTGTTGGTTCAGTGGCCCGCCACAGCTGAGCTGCTTGAACACTACAGACTTGAACTTAAGGGAAAGGGATGTGGTTTTTAAAGTAGTGAAGTGGTTTTGAGAAAAGAGCTCTGCCAGTACCTGAAAACGCCCTCAGTTTATGCACATGTAGTCACTCCTGTAGCTGATGATTGTTGTCTTACAGCTTTCACACACATGGTTGCATAGTACTGGATACATAGAGGAACACACACACACACACACACACACACACTCACACGGTACTGAGGAATTTCTCATGCAGACAAAAAGAGTGAGGGAATGGGAAGGCCTGTATTCCCTACCCCCATGAGTCTGGCAGGAGATTGGCTCAGCATGGGGCTCAGGACAGGCTATGTGGGGATTATGGGAGGAGAAACAGAGGAGTAGAATAAAGGTGAGACTGAAGGGAAAGAGGAGACAGCTCATTGTTTGGACGTAAGTACCCTCAGGGAGAGACCGTGAATGATTTAGGGCAGGAAGTAAATGGAAAGGGGACTAGTTTTAATCAGCAGATGCTAGATAAAGGGGAGTAAAATGACAGTTTTAGGTATGTGGAAATGCTTGATGACAACAAAGAAGATATATTGAGAAAGTTCGAGAGGAAGGAAGGATTGACACAGTGTTGAAACAGGACAAAATGTGAATTTGGATGACAAAAAAAGGTTGTTGAGAAGGGGGTGTGAGTGAGAAATAAATGTGAGTAATAACTGAGGGGAATACAGCAAGGGTTTACAGACCGCAGCTGGGTACCTGGAATAAGACAGCATTAGCTCGGAGCTAACTTGGTTAAAGCGGTTATAGATGATTATGAAGGATCACAGGCCGACAGGGAGGCAGACGTCTCTAGCGCTTGCCCGTGGAGACCCTGTGCTGATGGTGCAGAGTATTTTGAGCTGGCTGCGTTCCCACCTAGTCTCCAGGGCTGTGTGTGCTTGTGTCAGCATCTGCCTGCTCTTCCACTATTGCCCCTTCTGCCAGGTAAGAAATGGAAAGAGGCTGATGCCATGCTTCTTCAGAAAGATGACATGAGGATAA
This sequence comes from Etheostoma cragini, assembly GCF_013103735.1. Lineage (NCBI taxonomy): Eukaryota > Metazoa > Chordata > Actinopteri > Perciformes > Percidae > Etheostoma > Etheostoma cragini. The sequence goes on from NC_048409.1 coordinate 11,502,577, forward strand.
ATTATATTCAATGCCGGTGACCGGTTTGGATAATCAAATGTACATGTGAGTGATATCCCAGTCTCTTGCTGTTACAGAGTGTGATGGTTGTTTGGCACACAGTGTGTCAGCCCTGTGTAACTGAGGATCTCTCTTAAGAAGCCGGTTATCCAAACGAGCAGGATCAGCGGGCTTTAGACTGTAATACTTTGTGCAATCACTTCATTTCTCAGACTTGAAATTTGACAAATACACTCAGTGTATTAGATGTATTACATCTCTCTAAAACAAATGCTTTATACTGGGAGGTAATAACCCCACTTACCACTACCTCACTATATTGCAAAACACACTAACGGCATTACAAACTAAAGCCTTGAATCTGAACATACAGTTTATTTAACACCTCTCCAAAGCAGTTTCATCCAAAATTGTCAAATTATTAAAAATAGCTGGGAAGATAACCTTTAGCTAATGACTATAAAATTAGCATATTAAACAAGTTAAAGCTTTATCAAGGAAAAATAACTACCCCCCCATAAGCACATTACCTTATATTATATGTTGATTTATTTCTTGCCTTGTTGTCCTGGCCTTGTGTTGTAAAGGTGGAAGAGGGACCACTGTTAAGCGTGCATGTGTGTGCGTGGCACAGACAGACAAATAGCGGCAAATGGAGTGTGATCAGAGAAAACAAAAACTGCCTTTGGGAAGACAATTAAGTGTTTGGTGTTTTTTAACTCCTTCCAGGCAGCACAGTAAGGGTTATCTGCCTGGAAACCCCATCGAGCACAAAATGCCATTTGATTTTAAAGAAAGTGGTAGAAACCAGCAGGAGTGAGACTTCTGTTTGACCCAAAGTGGAGAAAAATATAAATAACTTGAGCAAATTCTTCTGCATCAACGCTTTGGGAAATGAAGAAACGGCTTATAAAACATTAAATGATGATCATTGTTATATATTCGTGAGTTATACAAACAAAAAAGCAAGTGGAGATGGTGAAGGTTGAACTGAGAAAGCTGAAACGTGACCTCCGTATTTAAAAAGCTGGGATGTGTGGGATGGAGAGGCAGGATGAGACAGCAATACCAATACACGGTTTGCTCGGTTTGAAACAGTCCAGGAGTTTTACATTTGGATTCTCTTGTCCTTATCCGACTGCAGTGTTGGCGGTTTCTTAAAACAGATATATTACAGCAAATGCAGCATGTGGGTCCAGCAGACAAGAAATGTTGTTCTTTGGATACACAGAACGACATATGATGTAATTCTGTGATCAAAACAAGTTGCATATAATCCAACGGCCCAAAAACACAAATCATATAATTCAAATACACGGATAAAGGCGTGTGTGTGTATTTCAAAGCCAAATACCAAATTTCATGTATGCCCTGTTACTTTAAAGAACTGATAAACAAATAAAATCTTGAGCTTAGTCCATAGTCTTATAGCCTCTTGTGTTATGACCTTTACATAACAGGTTCATAAATATCCCTTACAGCAGCACTTTGGACGCCAGCCGCTGGCAACAGTTTTACTGTAATGACCGGGTTGAAGGTGGATTGCTTGTCTTTTATGTGTATAAGGTTAGGGAGGATATTTGTATGCTCTGTCATAAACAGGGAAAAGATGAGACACTCAGGGAATTGTAGAAGAGTATTTTCACCCTTTCAAGAGTCGAGGGTGCAGCTCGATCTAAAGGAAAGAATGAAGGAATGCATAAACAAAACACTCCCTGTCAATGCAGAGGGAATATCGTTTAAGAGAGAGAGAGAGAGAGAGAGAGAGCCTTTTGAATTCCAGGTTGATGTATTACTACCGAGAAATAAACAACTAAGAAATCAGAAAATAAGAAAAAGCCCATGGTAGTCTTTATTCTAACCAGCCAAAATTGGCCGCTGATGTGGGATGAAAATTAAAAGATTTTGGTAGAAAATGAAAAGACAAATGTCACAAATGGTGTTTCCTACCATAGAAAACACACTGACTTTGATCTAAATAAACTGCAGATAGATTTGCAAGTCCTTTTACGGCTCTCGTGTGCTCATGCATGGGTCCCAAGTAAGACATTTTGTTCGATTGGTAAGACATGTCAAAATGAGGTCGAGGAAATTGTCTAATGTTGGGAAATGCGGTCGGTGTCACGTTTCATCGCTGTTCTTTGCCCTGACGGTGGCAGAGGTTATGTCGGGGTTAATCCGTTGATGAGATTGAAGGTCTCAGGTCACAGGTGTCTCGTATTCACTCTCTCATTACTCTCTGCCGCTTGTGTCTCTCTTAAATCTGGACATTGACCAGCTGTCTGACAAAGCACAGACATGTTGTTGAGTTTCCCATCATAAGGAACCAAGAGAACCAACTGATAAATTGGTTAAGGCTCCTGATAACTTGGTGTCAAATCTTTTGTTTTTCTCAGTAACACAAGATATTCACAACTAAGTTCATACATACTCAATAAGCAACTTCTAGGAATACATTACTCATAGTTAAAGGCTGGTTGAGAGAATATTCTTTCAGAGCCTAAAGTTACAAAACAGCACTTCTTAAACTCAAATAATATTACAAAATAATCTAAGGTAAACAAAGACCCCCCCCCCCT
>NC_048409.1:11505255-11517792 GCF_013103735.1 Etheostoma cragini
TGTGTGTGTGTGTGTGTGTGTGTGTGTGTGTGTGTGTGTGTGTCTTTTAATGAATAATCATTCTCTTGCCTGTACAGTATTTAGCTCAGTGCTTTATGGTGACCAGAAAAGAAACACTCGCACTGATTAGTCAGAGCATCAGATTTATCATTTGTGCGACAACCCGCACCTTTTTGGAACTAGACGATGACTTTCTTTGATGTTCCTTTTCCAGAATAAGTCCTGGCAGAAATTGAAGACCATGGTCCACTGGTCCCCCTTCGTCGTGTCCTTCAAGAAGCGTTACCCATGGGTGCAGCTCGCTGGTCACGCAGGTATGCATAACGATACATAGTTTGCTTAACTGTATAACATCCTCAGACTATTATTTTATCATTAGCATTATTTTATTTTCAGTCTTAATTTTTTGGATGTCACCTACTCCAAGGTAACTTCCAGGCTGGGGAGTACGGACGCTTGTTGAAGCGATACTGTGAGTGTGAGCAGCAGTGCCTACAGAAGCTGATGAAGGACACTCTGCGCCCCTATGTACCTGGTTATCATGGGGTAGTACGGAGAGACGACCAGGACTACAACCTGATGGATGACCTGCTGGCTGACTTTGACTCGCCCTCCATCATGGACTGTAAGATGGGCAGCAGGTAACTGGGCACAGGATGAAAGAAGCGTAGTTGTGTGGCAAACATTTTCCAGGAACTTTTTGACAGCAGGAGCCATTTGTTCTTTTATAAGATGCAGTCAGTCTTGAAAATGCACACTTTGTGTACACATATAAGCCATAACACAGTTTGCTCACATTAGTTATCTGCCTCGCTATCACATTTACTGTATATTATAATAATAATAATAATAATAATAATAATAATAATAATAACGGTGTTGGTAGTTGCTTTACAGGAGCTAAATTAAGAGAAAGAAAGAAAGGGAGTGAAAAAAAGAAACAATTAAACATTAAGCCTTTCCTGTTCAGGACGTACTTGGAGGAGGAGCTGATAAAAGCCAGAGAGCGTCCCCGTTTGCGGAAGGACATGTACGAGAAGATGGTGGCAGTGGACCCCGGGGCCCCCACAGAGCAGGAGAGGGCCCAGCTGGGAGTCCTCAAACCCAGATACATGCAGTGGAGGGAGACGCTCAGCTCCACAGCCACCCTGGGCTTCCGCATTGAAGGCATTAAGGTCAGAGGTCACCCTGGACACGCAGCCCTATGAGCATGCTTGGCTGTGGTACTCGGGGCTAGTGAGGCAACAAGAAGTTTCTAGAAGAATAAACCAATGGGGGGTAAATATTTATCAGTCAGTTCTTTGGATGGACCACACACACTGGAGAGGAAATGGAAAACAGTTTTTGGGCTAGATGTGCAGCCATAAAGGGGACTGTTTTGTTCTTTAAAAGATAAATCCAGGGATGGTTTTAACTGTTATAACTGTAGATTTGCATGAACTCAGGCATGAATGGACGTATCTCATGACAATGAGCATTTAAAGCAGCAGCTTTATTTTATAAGTGTAAGCAGCCAAGCTGTGGCAGTGAAATCTATATTTATATGGAAGTATTTGTTGTTGTTTCCCATTGCATCGTCACAAAAACACAAAAACCTTAGAGCACATTTACTCAGGGTGCTGCACTGAAGACTCAGCAGGTAACAGAACTTGCAGCTGGAGTAAATTGGGAAGCTTTAAATAAATAGCTAAATTGAAATATTGTCTCTGTGCAGGTAGAAAAAAAGCAATAAAAGGGTAGAAGAATAATAAATCTTGTTTCATTTTTTCCCTTCAGAAGTCTGATGGAACTTGTAACACCAACTTTAAGAAGACGAAGCACAAGGAGCAGGTGATGCAGGCCTTGAAGGACTTTGTAGCTGGCAACACTAAGATTCTGGTATGTTACTAGTTCTGCTGCTGTTACTGCCCGTGTTTATAGAAAAAAAGAAATGAAACGGCAAGGATGCCTTTTTTTTTAAGTCCAACCTGTCAATGGTTACCTAGCAACAGGCCCTGGCCAAGAAATAAGTTGGCGTACAATCCCCTCCATAACAGCAAACTGTTGTTTAATATATGTTTTTTTTTTTTTTTTTTTTTTGGAGCGTATGTATCACACAAACACAATATAATGTTTTGTTGGCTGATTCTGTTTTCAGTCTTTATCGTAAGCAGTGTTAGGATCCGGCTGTAGCTTCATATTCACTGTGCAGACAGTGGGTTTCCAAACGTATTACAACAACTGCAGAGAAGCATGCAAGGCCTTCGGCTGTGGGAAAGAAGAACATATATTTATGTGTATTTTTCAGATGCCCTACATCTCTTTTATTTTTCTCTTTTTCTTAGAAACTCTACCTGCAACAGTTGGAGGCACTTCGATCCGTCCTTGAGCAGTCTCACTTCTTCAGGACACACGAGGTGAGACACGCTGAAAACCCACTCCGTTTTGATGATATCTTAACAAACCTGTTGGTAGAGTTTAAGATTTTGTGATAGGATGCCATAAGTTGCTTCTGCATTGAATCACTCCCACATCTGAACTCGCCTGTCTCACCGGTTTCTCTCATCGCAGGTCGTCGGCAGCTCTTTGCTGTTTGTGCACGACGCCTCGGGGAACGCTAGAGTGTGGATGATAGACTTTGGGAAGACTGTTCCCCTGCAGGCCCCTCTGACCCTGGACCACAGGACCCCCTGGATGGAGGGCAACAGGGAGGACGGCTACCTGTGGGGACTGGACAACCTCATAGACATCTTCAACAGTATGCTCCCACAGACACCTTGAGTGAGGGACTCGGAAGACTCCAATTAAACATTGGTTAATGTCCAGATGGTGGAAGAGATACAAGATCAGGAGAGTTTGGAGAAAAGAATCAAAGATTACACAACGTGAGATTGAAAGTGGAAGGATTAGAAGAGGGCCACCGGTTTGGTTTCTATGACCCACACAATGATCCAAATGTTTTCTATCCCATGTTACTTGTACTTAAGAAGAGGATGAACAAAGGCAAGCACATGGTTTCTTTTGCAAAATGTAGGATGCCAAAGGACGACTTTATGCATTATGCTCCATCTGTGGAACTTGGGGACAGATGACCTGCGATGTGTTGAGGAAAACGCTAGTAGGAGGAGAAAGGGGGAGAATGAAAACAGAATTGTAACTTTTGTTACATGGGACTGTGGAGAGTACGGTCCTCTGGATTCATGGACCTCCATGTCACCTTTTCTACAAAGACACACACATTGAACATGGCTCATCTCCCTCAACATCTCCCTCTGTTGGTTAGAGTTGCTCACAGCACACTGCAACCACGAAGTTGATACAGAGGTGTGAAACCTTTTCAGCAGCCTTTGAGCAGCATTGGGTAACAGGAGTTTTATTCTTGTCATGAACCAATTTTGATGTTATTGTATACAGTAAACACTAAAACACTGGTTGGACCCCATGTTAACTAACTCAGTGTGTAAATACATTTTTATTTAATTTTTGTTTGGCCAAGGCATACCCTCCCAACTTTGTTTGTACAATTTCTGTGCCTAGATATGTTTGATCATTCCAGTGCAGTGGACTATTTTTCTTCCAAAGAGGCCACCCAAGTGTGAACTGATTTACAATATAATCCTAAAGTTTAACTTCTTGCAGAAAAGCATTTTCTAAAGTCTGAAGATTTTTGTATGATAATGCAGTGAAAGTTTTTTTTTTCTTTGTTTTTACTGTGCAGTAATCCGCTTGGCAGCCATGTTTTGTCTGGAATTTGTTGCACTATGAATCCTCACAAAGCCATGGAACAAATCAGACGGTGCCTTTGTCTTAAGAGTGGGGAGCAGCAGTCAAGTATCGGGTTTACAGACACAGACATGTCGACGTTTATCACATGAATTTAATTTGGTAGCATTTCTCCCTGATTAATGTTGCTTTAGATGATCAGATTAATCAGATCAGATTGCTTCAGTTGCTTGCAGGGAGTAAAGCAGTGGTGTGTTGGGTGAAATGAAACTGGAATCAGTGATTAATCTGCAGTCTGTTTGGGCTTTTGTGAGGTTACACTTATTTTCCAGCATACACCTGATCTTTAAACTGGAAATGGTTGATGCATAATTGAATACAAGTCAAAATGTCATCTAAATACATAAAACCGGTTTGTAGGGTTTGATTTTTTTGTATGCAGAATGTAGTTTACAAAGAAACAACATTGTTATATTTATATAGAAAGTCACGTGACCATAGGTTACATTTCATGATTGGAATGCAGCCATAACAGTCTTGAGTCTTCAAGATGTCCTTCGTCAGTGTCAGGCTTTGGGCGTGTAAGTTAGATAAACATCTGACTTCATGAAATTGGAATTTAAATTCAGTTTTTCCAGTTCCTGAGAAGTAAACCTACTGGGAGAGGATTAATAATCGGAATAATCTAGTGTTTACAAAGTGTTTTGTTTCTTTGCCCACAACTCCTCTAGATTTGTAAAATGGCAAATTATCAGGTTTTCAGGCTGGGTGCTGCATTCAGAAAAACTGGATTCATAACTACATTTTGTATTTCTTTTTTTAAAGGCAGTGTATTTTAAAGTTGCAAAGCACAGAAATACCTTTGAAAATTGATGTTAATACCCTGCTTTGGCCATCTCATGGATTGCAATAAACTGGAAGTAAGAGTTTTCAGTTTTTGTTTTATTGCTCACTAAACACACAACTCGGATCATACACAGCAAATCTCAAACCTACACTAATTTCAGTGTTTTAAGCGTCCAATATTGTAAAAAGTGAGTTAACATGTCTTATCATAAAGAACTTTGAGATGCTATACAAATACTGTAAAAGTATCAAAATGCTCAAATCACAAAGAAATCCTTTTCTGATTTGAAATGCATGCTGCCCCCATTCAGGAACTGCGCCTTTAAGTGAGCAGTCGAGACTTCTGTACAGTTGTGATGTCACTACTGTACTACATACAGGTAGAAAGGCTGCCACAGTGCCGTGAGTCGTTTCTCAGCTGCACTGACGGTACAGAGACAGCGAGAACACAGATGCTGAGATGCTCTGTTGGCGCACCGGTCTCTTTAAGTCCCTTCCCGAAAAAGACTAGTCTGCTCTGATTGGTCAGTGTTTACGGATCTCTGGAGTTTCCACGTCAGTGCTCTGATGTCACTGTCTCTATGCAGCCAAATCCTAACTGCAAGAGTGTATATAAATGTAAATGGAGTGAATTTACATAGCACTTGTCTAATCCCAACGACTACTAAAAGCTCTTTACACGGTACAGGAACCATTCGCACACATTCATACACCGGTGACTGCCAGATATGATCAGACAAACATTCATGCACGTTCACACACCGATGGTGCCACATTGGGAGCAGTTTGAGGTTCAGTGGTACGCCCAACGACACTTCAACGTGCAGATTGCTGAGGCCAGGGATTGGTAGACGACCACTCCACCAACTGAGCCTCAGACCAGCATCCGATATTGATGTATATGAATACATGTCTTTTCTCCATCATATTAACACTTGGTAAAGCAGTCCTACTAATTTTACAAAATCACTGCCTGCAAAGGGCCTCATAACTAGAAATATTAAAAAGACTTCTAACCCAGAATATGTAGCTAGTGTACTTCATTTAATATTAAATACTATCACATCACATACCCCAACATCAGAACTCTAGCACAGTCCTGTATCATTACTCTAAAGCCCTTTGGGACAAATTCCAAAACTTGTGGAAGTCGGGCAGTTCCAGATTTGGGGTTTAACTGTGGTATTAATCGCATTGGATTGGATGAGGGTACACTGTTACGCCTCTCAACAGATCAGTGTGTTAGGAGTCTCAGAAACTGTCGCTTGTTTACTTAGTTTTACAGATAAGAGTAATGTGTCACACTCATTGTTGCTTCTGTGTCCTTGTGTGGAGCAACACCGCCTTTCCAGCCAGCCCAGCTTCAACCCCTCCCTGAGGAACCACGTACTGGGTCCCGTCATTAGCTCTATGAGGGTCCATCTTCTTCAGCTGCTGGTTGCTCTGAGCTACGCTGTCCAAGCTCCACAGCTGGTAGTGCAGACTTTTGCCCTGCTTAGCCAGGATGTAGACCTCTTTGACCGCTTTGCTACCAACAGGACAGGAAAAGCTGCTGTCCACGGCAAGGTAGAGCCAGGGCAGAGTGGGATCAGGCTGAATGTGCTCTTTGCTTACGCTCCCCTGGTCCAAACCGAGGAGAACACCTGGAACAAAGACGTAATTGTGGCAGTAATTGTGGCATGTTGATGTTTTTAGAGAGCTGAAAGGTGTTTCATAAAGCAAGATTACCAGTTTACCAGGTTTATTTTCAGATTATTCTATCACATAAAAGTGGTTTTAAATAAGTCTAACGTAAGTTAACATTAAAATTGCAGTTTTGTCTTCCTCCACAGCGCTGCGGAGGAGGGTCTGGCTAGTGCACACAGCATTCTAGGTTGGGAGAAAAACATACTCTGGTTTATTGGCATTTCAAAACCAATCATAGTTGTCTTGGGCCGTGCTAAGCACCGGACAGAGCCGCGGTGCCGCTGCAAAACAGCTTCGGGAAAGAACATGTGCATGTTCAAAAGTTGTTTTTTTTCTGATTGGACAAATAGTCAAGCTAGCTGTCTGGATTTAACCTGCAGAGATCTGAGGAGACAGTTAACCATAATCCTCATAAATCCACCAAAGATTATAATTCCAACACAAAGAAAGCGGAAGGTGACGGACATCCGGCCGTATAGAGTGACATCCGGTGGAATTTCCAGTGGCAAGGGACCAATCCCGGAAGTGGTACGTTGTGGATCTAGACTACATCTTACCTGAACCAACGGCCCAGTGTGCCCTGTGTCCGCTGCGCTGGCACGGCTCATGATTGTAGTCCTCATCATATCTGGACACGCTGTCAAGGACTCCTGTCTTGTCATCATAAACTTTTCTTTTATGACATAAGTAGAAGTAAAAAAAAAAACACAAACTAAAGAATTTTCTTTCAGAACACCCCTCATGACGATTGTTGTTTGGGTCTAGGATACGGGATGAGGACAGGCTGTCTCCCCCACAGGTGTGCGATGATGGCTGCAGCATTGTTACCACTTAACCCCCCTGACAGCAGCTCTGCCTTACAGCCACAAACCTCCTCTGCCAGCAGGGCCATGTGGTCAACTGACCAAATAAATGTTTTAATGAAAACCAAAAAACATCACAAACAGTGTGAAATGTATTTTAGTTGTTTCCTTGTGAAACACAAAGAGTGAATTACTACTAATAAACTGATTTAAGTTGCAAATCTGGTCCTAAAACTGCCACATGTTTTAATTACATCCTACATCCGGAGTTTAATGTTATAGTTGAACTTCTGAAGACACCCAGTAATGTCAAGGGATGTATTCAACCTTCAATGCTTTTAATGCCATCAGAAAACATCTACAGCCCTTACTAAAAAATGTAGGGATCCATTACATAAAACACCCCCCTCTTTAAGTCCCCACTCTGTTTCTTTTCTACACGTTTTGAAACAGACTGACTCAAAAAGAGTCCCACTTTGTTACCTGAAAACATTTCCCCCTGTGCTGTGTATCCCCTGCTGAGAGCCGTCTGAACAACAGTTTCCATGGCAATACTCAGCTGGGGCTGTCGAAGGTGAGCGGACATCCACAGAGCCACCAGGCCACACCTGAAAGGTAAATGAATAACAGGCTCACAGTCTCACCCGGGCTAATATGTCAAGATTAATGACTTAAAAAAGGTGCTCTAAGCGATGTTGGGTGATGTCACTTTGAAGTTCAAACAAAACGGAGGCTAGCTCGCCCCTCACTCCTCCTCATTGCACCCAAACTCTTCTACGCACCCAACCCCTTCTACGCACCAACCCCACCCCCAAATCCTTCTTGTCAATTATTTGTTGGAACACTCTTTATGCTTCATGGTGCAGGTTGGCGCAGATAGTTTTTGTTGCCGTGTGTGGACCCTGGGCAGTCTACTGTTTTTTACAGTGTGTTCTGGGGACAGCTAGCTTGCGGATAGTGAGGAGATGTTTGTTGAATGGGACAAAAAATGTAGCCTAAAAAACGCGTGACTTTGCTGAGAGCACCTTTAAACATGAAAGCATTCAGGCCCAACGAATAACAGAATATCCCCATTATACACACAACAGTTGTTATAACAGTGTTGTTTGTGTTACAGAATTGTAATGTAGATTTAGGTGTTGACACATGCTAGTCTGACACCATAGTTTGCTGACGTACTGTGGACCATCTTGAATGAGGGAGGGCACATATGTGTTCACCAGTATCCACTGCAAGTCCTTCCTAAAACTGAACAAAAACATGAATGCAGAAAACATAAATACATATTATTGCATTCCAATCAAGTTGAACAGCTCCTGCAAAAGCCGTTTTTCAGGAAAGACATGTTTACGCTGCTTTTCCTATTATTACAAATCAAGACGTCTGCTATGAAAAAGTCCTATTATCTGAATCCTTTCTTTGTGTGGGTTATAATATTCAGATTTTTGTTGACTTTGTATCAGAGAGAGATGTTAATTCAGCTGTGCTGTAGTTAGTGTTGATTCAGGATTACATAAATTTAGGTGTTTCCAATCGACCTTTATATACATGTAGATGAAAAAAATATTTGGAACACCTTTGATTATAAAGCAGTCCAGTGTAACACTACTAGTGCTAAAACTCAATTACTTAATTAACTGTTAAAAAAGGCCCATCACAATGTCTTATAGCCTTAGGTAACATCTTTTTTTGCTTGTCTTGGACAATCAACAGTGAAAACCCTGCAGGCATCCAGTGAACTATCCCATAAGACAAAGAAAAGCGAGAAAAGCGAGAAAGCCTCAAAACGGTCAAAAGAATGTTTGGCATCTGTCCTTTATGATAAATCGATTATTACAATAGATGCAGGTTTCTTTTTTGTGACTTAAATTAATTACCACCATTATGTTTGCCTCAACTGAGGTTACAACGCCTCTTTGTTAATGTCAACAGAAAAGTAAATGTTTAAAGCTCAGAGCTCACCTGTGAATACAGGGAGATATTAGTTAGAACATCTGATTCCAGACAAAGAGATAACCATGATCTTATTTGAAGTCTTACCTGCTCTCCCTCTGACTGAGCAGTAAGCGGGCCTCTGTATGGTTCCCCTCCACTGGACTCCTGCAACTGGCTATGGTCTGATACAGCTTCTTCTTGGCCGGTGTGGCTGGAGGAGGTGGTGGCCCTGGAGGAGGAGGTGGTGGTGGTGGCAGGGGGGACTCCACTGACATCTTGTCTGCGCTCCTTATGGATCAACCCTTAACAGAAGTGGTAGCTTAGTTAATATGTTGTGCATATTTGCAAAGGGGTAAGTTACAGCATCTCTTGACAATTGCCAACACAAACTGTAACTCATACTACTACCTACCTACCTACCTACCTACCTACGGGCCGGGCCACCCTTCACCCTTCACTCTCTCCTACCTCTTGCAACCTAGCCAGCTCTGACTGTTGCCAACAAGCAGTGCGGAAAGTGAGTGAAGTTATCTTTTCTCGGTGTTGAATGCACTTTTTGTTATAGAATCTGAAGTACAACAATATCATCCTGTTAAGGGATATTGTTCCCAAAAGTAATTAGCTCGTTATTTTTCACAAACTAGCTAGCTCATACGCCCACTTATGAAGCTAACACAGCGAGCTTACAGCCCTGTTTTGCCCATGTTTGGCAGCGTCTTCTTCTTCCCTTTCTTCGTGAGTATGGCTCATACACCAAAAGGTCACACCGCCCTCTACTGATACTGACTTTACAGTACAAATCCTTCTTCTTCTTCTTCTTCTTCTTCTTGTATTGGGTTTAACGACATCCGAAATCCAAAACTTTACATTGCTGTCATCTCTCGAACCCCAGAAGAACAAGAAGCTTGAGGCATCTAATCATGGAGGAGCATTTGCTATTACCACATTGGGGGGTAATTTGGTTTCAGATATAGACATTTAACAGCAGGGTTAAATACACTCGGGTCCAGTAGACCCGGAAACCTCATGTGCAATAGTTTTTTTTTTTTCTTGTTTTTTTTATTCAGAATACAAAACAAACAAGGCAGTAGAAAAACAAAACCAATTTCTAAAAATACTCAAATGTAATAGTTATGTGCATAGACATATAATAATTTATATGTCTATGGTTATGGGTAGGAGGTGTTTAGAGAAACGACCCGCCCCCTTTGTGTTGTTTATTATCGCGAGATCAGATCACGGGATTTGTGAAGGCCGGGGATCTCATTCATCCTTCCGAGGTGAGTAATTCTTCGACAAAAACACGTTTTGTTGTTTGTTATTAAAGCTTTTGCAAACCATTTATGGACTTAGGTAACCTGTTTGGACGTTTTTTGTTAGTTTGTTAGTGCAATAGACTAGATACATAGAACTAGTAAGCTAAAGAATGTTAGCTATAGCTAGTAGTTAGCGTTTAAGCTAACGTTCACCCCACGTTATCCAAGTTGGTATGGCTAGAATGGTTGTAGCTTGTCGGCTGCTTAGTGGCTATTCATGAATTACCCTAACTGATTTGAAAGTAATATTTCTCATCTGCAGGCTAGAAAATGACTACTCCGGACGTACGGCTCAACCATACAATCTACATCAACAATTTGAATGAGAAAATCAAGAAAGATGGTAAATGAATCATTCTAACCTTCAGTTTCTGGCTAACGTTACATGTAAATACACAGAGCGCACATAGAGCCACTACAATGAAACTAATGGTGTCTTGACGTGTTCGTGTTTCTGCAGAGTTGAAAAAGTCGTTGTACGCCATCTTCTCACAGTTTGGACAGATTTTGGACATCTTGGTTGCACGAAACATAAAGATGAAGGGGCAGGCCTTTGTCATTTTCAAAGAGATTAACAGCGCTTCCAATGCTCTGAGATCCATGCAGGGATTTCCTTTCTACGACAAACCCATGGTATGTTAATCAAACCGTGAATAGCGAATACAAGATGCCATAAAGCATACTAACTCAAATGTAACGTCTTCTGCATATCTATCCTACAGCGTATCCAGTATGCCAAGCTGGATTCTGACATCATAGCTAAAATGAAGGGGACTTATGTGGAGCGTGACCGTAAAAAGGAGAAGAAGAAGATCAAAGGAGCTGATGCAGGTGGAGCTAAGAAGGGTGTCCCTGGAGCTGGTGGACCCATGGTTGCTGGGGTACCGACTGCAATGCCTGTAAGTAGGGGCCATAAGGGTTTTATTTAATATTTCATCAATTTGTAGAATTACTGTTGACAACCACTATTGTGACATAGCAGTGGGGAACAATTGTGAGGTCCGGGCTACTGGATGAAGATGGATTTGCTTTCGGAGCAGGGATAGATATTTAGGGAAGTTCATTCTCAGACCCAGTAAAATTCCATGGAAAATGTCAGAACTGTTGGGTTGTGAATGCAAGCAGATACATCGCAGGGATAAGCACTTGGACTCCTTTTTTATGGCATTGCCATGGCAAGTGTAAAAAGGTGAAAGGTTTCTGAATGTGGCTGCATGTGTGAGTAGTGAAAATCAAATCAGGTAACCAGGAACGGTTGGAAAGACGCTTAACATTGTAAGACTGATAAGAGTGAATCATTCAAGTAAAAACGTACTTACCACGGTTGGTCTCCATCTATCCATGCAGGTAGATATAAAGCAGACACTAAATTTCAGTTGAGCAGACCAAACGGTAGCATGCAGGCTCTCCAGATGCGGGTGGAGATCATTGGTTTTAGGAGGGGCAAATAAGTTTGGGGGGAAATGTTATCTTAGCTACTGATGCACTCCTCACGGTTGTACTTCACTCATTAGGGAATGCCGCCCATGAGCCAGGCTCCCCGTATGATGCACATGCCAGGCCAGCCGCCTTATATGCCCCCTCCTGGCATGATGCCTCCTCCGGGGATGGGGCCTGGTCAGATGCCCCCTGGTGCCATGCCTCCTGGCCAGATGATGCCCGGACAGATGCCTGGACAAATGCCCCAGCAGGTTTGTGTGTTCTGATTGGACATGTTGTCATTTGATAAAATGAAATGTTACCCTTTTGTCCCGGTGGTTCTTTTCTGACCTCTACTGTCTTTCATTCTCACAGGTTGCGGAAAACCCTCCCAATCACATCCTCTTCCTCACCAACCTGCCAGAGGAGACAAACGAACTCATGCTCTCCATGCTCTTCAACCAGTCAGTAGCAACTTCTTCTCTGCAGTTCATTTTGCATTTGTCTATTTTTTTTTTTTTTTCCGAAACGGACCTGACTGTGTTGTTGTTGTATTCAGGTTCCCCGGGTTCAAAGAGGTGCGTCTGGTCCCTGGTCGCCACGACATCGCCTTTGTGGAGTTTGAGAACGACGTGCAGGCCGGCGCTGCACGAGACGCACTTCAAGGCTTTAAGATTACACAAGCGAACGCCATGAAGATCTCATTCGCTAAGAAATAAAACCTCCAGACTGGTCTTTTTCCTACATGCACACACAGGTCTTTTTTTTAATGTACAGCAGTGACCTGAACAAAAAAAAATGTTTTTAGAAATTGGCATTTGCTGTTTGGG
>NC_048409.1:11517854-11522164 GCF_013103735.1 Etheostoma cragini
CCCCCCCCCCCCCCCCCCTTTGGCCAGGATCACATGTAAGTATACACTCTTTACATCAAGTTGCTGTGTTTTATCGGTCCACATTGACAGAACTCTTGGTCTAAAATTATGGTCAGGTAAATTTATCCAGGAGTTCTTTATTTGGCTAATCCTGCTTGTGTACTCTATATTTTTTTTTTTAATTTTATTTTACTTTTCAGAAAGGGGGATTCATGAATTCATGAGCAACTTGGTGTGTCTTCTGTATTTTTTTGAACTGTTTGTCATTAAGCATTGCACCCAGAGTCTGCTCTACCAGACATTGTACCTGGAGCTTACTTCTTTTCATAATTAAAATACTTTTTCTTTGAGAAGGTGCTGTGCCTCACTTCTTCTTATGTATTTATGTTGCAGTGGGAGTTTGTCCCATGTCAGTAGATGGTGCTACAAACCTACTTTCTTCGACCACTGATGTTGAGGTGTGTTGCACAGGGGTAGGTGGGTAAAGGGATGGGTTTGTAGCTTTCTCCAGAACTATTGTACCCCAAAATAACTTAATAGAAGGTCCCCAAGCAATTAATATGCAACCCCACAATATAGGGTCTCACTTTGGTTTAACGTCCAGTGACAGTAAAAGGCTGTTTTTATTGAGTTTCCTCTTAGCAATATGCGCGAGTGAATTTAACTGGACAGTTACAGTGAAGGGTAAAGACACAAAAGTGTTATGGCAGTGTTTTTTTATTTTTTTTTATTTTTGCATGGCCATTTAGTTGTCTTCATTTTAATATCCCATATCGAAAGCTTTCCAAAATGCTCCAAATTCCAAACGCTAAGTGCATAGGGTACCCAGGAATCCGAGTGTTAAGCAGATGAGATGAACGGTTCATGAGATATTTCAAAGACAACGGACACACACTCACACATGGCAATTACCGGATATATAGTTGGATCTCTAGATGGATTGTTTGGGGAAATAACTTTCTTTGATCATAAAATGGCTCAAACAGTCTTTTTGTAGGACGTAGGAGGTTATTGTACTTGTTTTTGTTATTAGTCAAAAGTGGAGAGCCAAAGGAAATGTAGGGAGAGAAGGGCATTGATGTCAAACAGCAATAGTCCTTGGCTGGATTCGATCTCTAGACTGCTGGATGCCCACTTTCTATAAACATTTTGTACTTTTTAGAAAAATATCTCCTGGCCTTTTAGGGAAAAAAACCCAAATTGATATTAGTCCTGTATTTATTAGAAAGTAGTCAAACTGTAATCACTCTGTTCAGAGCATTATGGGCCTCCATACAAATCATATCCCCCCCTGCTTGTAAAGTAGGAAAACCAATTGAAGTCTCATTCAATTTGGGCTTTGAAGTACATGGTACATGCCCAACCAAACATGTCTTTATTTGGCCTTTGAGCCATTTGAAAAATCAATTAGATTACATAAGATATTGGCTGCTCTAAATCATCATACTTTGCCTTTTTTCTCTTTTTTACTGTAGTGTTTTCTTCCTCTGTCTATTATTCAGGAACCAGAGAACATAAAGTTTGGGTTGTAACTGCTTGGCTGGCACTGTATTAGATGTCAATAAGTTTGTTTAGAATTTAGCTCTGGGAACACATCTGTAGCATTAGTGCTGATGTTTGTAGAAATACCAATTCTACTATACTAGCCCAAATCAGTTTTCTGGGGTTTTAGCTACAGGAGTTGTTCATATAAAGCATATTCATTTGAAGCATAGGGATCATACAATTTGATAAACATGTAGCTGCTTTACACTAATCTCACACGACTGCATTGCAGCCAGTGAAGAAAGAAAGTTCTAAGATTAAAAAAAAATATATATATATATATACTAGTGTGAAAATAGTCACGTGAAAATACTTGTGCAAATTTAAAGGATCAAAATTCTCATGCCGACAGGACCCATGCCAGCGTTCATCAGCCTGTTAATGTCCGATGAGTTGTGGAGTAGCTAAGTCAAGATATTACTTATATTTTTGGGTAGTTATAGTTTGCATTGTAATTTATAAAATGTAATTTTCAGAATCATACTCTGTAAAGTAACTAGTAAAGTTGTCAGATAAATGTACTGATGGTGTGTCTTTGTAATGTAGTGGAGTAAAAGTATAAGGTGGCATACATTCAAAATACTCAAATAAAGCCCGAGTACCTCAGAATTAGGATTGCTGTAGGCTTCCTTTTATGAAGACCGAGTAATGTGTTTAAACAAATATCTAATGAATGCAAATAGATACAATTGTCTGGAGTTTACCAATTAGTAAATGCCTGCTGTGTGTTTCGCAGCACATCCCTTCACACACTGCAGTAATTACAGGCCAGTGAGGACCACTGCCTCCTCTCAAAGGCTGGATTCACGAGTGTGGGGTGGAGTGATGGGTGAATTAGGCCTGAAAAGCTTAATTTAGACTTCACTTTCGACCGTGCCCGCACACACAGGGCCTCCCTGTTGTGGACTTAAACTATGTCCCGACTGATTGTCTTCAAGTCAGCTCAACAGTGTACACAGAAATGCACATTCTTCTTTAGTTTCCCAAGCCTTTCCACACTCCCTTATTTTGTCTTGAGAAAGCGCTGACCTTAGCCATCAGGGTGGTGTGTGTGCGTCTCGCATGCTCTTGGCAACACGCCTACTGCCTTTCCATTCACCAACACAGGGATCTTTCAGTTGCAGGGACTGAATGGCAACTTTTCCAGTGGGTTGTGCGTGGGAGTTGTCTGTGAGTGAGCTCCAAAATCAGCTTGTGACGATACATATCTGCATCCATGGGCACTGTTTGACAGTTAATGGTGTGACTGTTTGCATTTTAAAATATTGTTCACATTTTATTACCAGTCAGTCATCATGTACAAACTCATGCTGTGTGGCTAAGACCCTCAGACCCTCAGATCCCAAATATGCCATTCTGCCATATGGCGAAATAGTGAATCGTCCAGTCTAAAAAAACAAAACAAGAAATCACTATTAAATATTTCACTTACAGTGAGAAGGCTGACTGAAAAAAAAAGCTGTATAAGGGATAAGAGTAATTTTAACTAACTTGAAGCTACTTGGTGTGAAGGAGATAACTTTTTAAAAAGATTGTCATGGAATATCTGACAGTTTTGACAGCAGAAATAGACAGAAGGGACTAAAGGACACGTGTGGCCATCAGATGGTGCCAAATACGTAACTCAAGACTTCCCATTAAAAGACGCAAAGAGTATTAAAAGCTTGTAGATGTTTGTTGGCCCTTCCTAAGGTGAACCTCACACAGCAGCCAAGGAGCAGGCCCAGAGATGTCTGCGCGTTTCCGGATGGTTGGTTAGAATTCAGCTCATGTTTGGAGGTTACTGCTCCTCTATGCAAATCAACCCTCTGCTCCTTAAGAGCCCTCTGTTCTGCTCCGAGGGTCACTGCTGAGTGCCAGGCCGCGGAAACACCAGCGGTTGTCAGGGAAGCTCTTGAGCAACACGCCCGTGGAGGAGGGAGCCAGAATCTCATTAGATTTCCTCCGATGAAGAAGGTACATTGTGCGGAGGTCTTAAATCCAACAAGAAGAGCTCTGGAAATAGATGTGGAAAATATGCCATGTGACCGGTGCCAATATTCAAAAGATGCTATCTACAATTCTCTTTTATGTTTATGCGCTCACCCGGTTAGTATTTAATGCCGTCGGCAGCATCAGTTAGCAGCGGCATGTGCGCACAGTCAACAGGCCGGAACAAGTCTTTAATGTGGGTATGAACATAACATATATTCAGAAATCAGTGGGCAGGTGAGTTTAGGCACGTGTGCCATGACCATGCGCGCATTACTGTTCACCTATAAGAGAGACCACTCTCCAAAGTTATAGATTTGTGTTTGTTTCCTTTTTTTTTGTCGAGGTATTTGTGAATAACTAGCCTACAATGTCACCATCCGTAGCATAGCGGTATTTTTTAATTATGTTTCCCATTCAGAGGCCATCAGAGCGAAACTGTGAAAAGCAGTTAATTGGCAAAGCGGAGCTTTGAAGCAGCAGAGGCCTGATATGGAGGAGGAGAACCAGCGAGGTGCTACAAAAGGTTGGGAGGAAACAGAAAGCCCACAGAGGAGAACTGAAACGCATTCAGGAGAATCCCGTGTCATGCGCAAATATGACATAGAAAAAAAAGTTTGGGTTGGTGTGCAGGTTGCGCAATGTGGAGAGAGAGAGAACAAGGGATGTGAGCCTTGGTGCGCGCTGGGAACCATTCGGACAAGAGCTGAAAGACGGATATTCCCTGCCTCAGGACACACCCTCCTCTCTCTCTCTCTCTCTCTCTCTCTCTCTCTCTCTCTCTCTCTCTCTCT